>NW_018744237.1:0-60575 GCF_001683475.1 Chenopodium quinoa | reverse complement strand
TTGAATGTGTTTGACTTTTATTTGATTCAATTAGCTTTGTAAAATGTATTTTAACTTTTATTTGATTAAATTAGCTTTGTTTGAATTTATTTCAACTCTCATTTGATTCAAATAGCTTTGTTTGAATGTGTTTGACTTTCATTTGATTCAATTAGCTTTGTAGAATGTAATTTGGCTTTCATTTGATTCAAATAGCTTTGTTTGAATGTGTTTGACTTTATTTGATTCAATTAGCTTTGTAGAATGTATTTGACATTTATTTGATTTAATTAGCTTTGTTTTAATGTATTTGACTCTCATTTGATTCAAATAGCTTTGTTTGAATGTGTTTGACATTCATTTGATTCAATTAGCTTTGTAGAATGTATTTGACTTTTATTTGATTTAATTAGCTTTGTGGAATGTATTTGACTCTCATTTGATTCAAATAGCTTTTGATTGAATGTGTTTGACTTTCATTTGATTCAATTAGCTTTGTTTGAATGTGTTTGACTTTCATATGATTCAATTAGCTTTGTTTGAATGTGTTTAACTTTATTTGATTCATTTAGCTTTGTTTGAATGTGTTTGACTTTCATTTAATTCAATTAGCTTTGAAGAATGTATTTGACTTTCATTTGATTCAAATAGCTTTGTTTGAATGTGTTTGACTTTCATTTTATTCAATTAGCTTTGTAGAATGTATTTGACTTTCATTTGATTCAAATAGCTTTGTTTGAATGTGTTTGACTTTCATTTGATTCAATTAGTTTTGTAGAATGTATTTGACTTTCATTTAAATTTAAAAGCTTTGTTTGAATGTGTTTGACTTTCATTTGATTCAATTAGCTTTGTAGAATGTATTTTACTTTTATTTGATTAAATTAGCTTTGTTTTGAATTTATTTCACTCTCATTTGATTCAAATAGCTTTGTTTGAATGTGTTTGACTTTCATTTGATTCAATTAGCTTTGTAGAATGTATTTGGCTTTCATTTGATTCAAATAGCTTTGTTTGAATGTGTTTGACTTTCATTTGATTCAATTAGCTTTGTAGAATATATTTGACTTTCATTTGATTCAATTAGCTTTGTTTCAATGTGTTTGACTTTATTTGATTCAATTAGCTTTGTAGAATGTATTTGAATTTTATTTGATTTAATTAGCTTTGTTTGAATGTATTTGACTCTTATTTGATTCAAATAGCTTTGTTTGAATGTGTTTGACATTGATTTGATTCAATTAGCTTTGTAGAATGTATTTGACTTTTATTTGATTCCAATAGCTTTGTTTAAATGTGTTTGACTTTCAATTGATTCAATTAGCTTTGTAGAATGTATTTGACTTTTATTTGATTTAATTTGCTTTGTTTGAATGTATTTGACTTTTATTTGATTTAATAAGCTTTGTTTGAATGTATTTGACTCTCATTTGATTCAAATAGCTTTGATTGAATGTGTTTGACTTTCATTTGATTCAATTAGCTTTGTTTGAATGTGTTTGACTTAAATATGATTCAATTAGCTTTGTTTGAATGTGTTTAACTTTATTTGATTCATTTAGCTTTGTTTGAATGTGTTTGACTTTCATTTAATTCAATTAGCTTTGTAGAATGTATTTGACTTTCATTTGATTCAAATAGCTATGTTTGAATGTGTTTGACTTTCATTTTATTCAATTAGCTTTGTACAATGAATTTGACTTTCATTTGATTTAAATAGCTTTGTTTGAATGTGTTTGAATTTCATTTGATTCAATTTGCTTTGTAGAATGTATTTCACTTTCATTTGATTTATATAGCTTTGTTTGAATGTGTTTGACTTTCATTTAATTCAATTAGTTTTGTAGAATGTATTTGACTTTCATTTGATTCAAGTAGCATTGGTTGAATGTGTTTGACTTTCACTTGAGTCAATTAGCTTTGTAGAATGTATTTGACTTTCATTTGATTCAAATAGCTTTGTTTGAAAGTGTTTGACTTTCATTTGATTCAATTAGCTTTGTTTGAAAGTGTTTGACTTTCATTTGATTCATTTAGCTTTGCTTGAATGTGTTTGACTTTTATTTAATTCAATTAGCTTTGTAGAATGTATTTAACTTTTATTTGAATCAAATAACTTTGTTTGAATGTGTTTGACTTTCATTTGATTCAATTAGCTTTGTAGAATGTATTTGACTTTTATTTAATTCAAATAGCTTTGTTTGAAT
The DNA here is from genome assembly GCF_001683475.1 of Chenopodium quinoa. NCBI lineage: Eukaryota > Viridiplantae > Streptophyta > Magnoliopsida > Caryophyllales > Amaranthaceae > Chenopodium > Chenopodium quinoa. Next base: position 58,389 of record NW_018744237.1, on the reverse strand, counting down.
GTGTTTGACTTTCATTTGATTCAATTAGCTTTGTAGAATGTATTTGACTTTTATTTGATTCCAATAGCTTTGTTTAAATGTGTTTGACTTTCAATTGATTCAAATAGCTTTGTAGAATGTATTTGACTTTTGTTTGATTTAATTTGCTTTGTTTGAATGTATTTGACTCATTCGATTCAAATAGATTTGTAGAATGTATTTGACTTTCATTTAATTTAAATAGCTTTGTAGAATGTATTTGACTTTCATTTGATTCAAATAGTTTTGTTTGAATGTGTTTGACTTTCATTTGATTCAAATAGCTTTGTAGAATGTATTTTACTTTCATTTGATTCAAATAGCTTTGTTTGAATGTGTTTGACTTTCATTTGATTCAAATAGCTGTGTTTGAATGTGTTTGACTTTCATTTAATTCAATTAGCTTTGTAGAATGTAATAGACTTTCATTTGATTCAAGTAGCATTGTTTGAAAGTGTTTGACTTTCACTTGATTCAATTAGCTTTGTAGAATGTATTTGACTTTCATTTGATTCAATTAGCTTTGTTTGAAAGTGTTTGACTTTCATTTGATTCATTTAGCTTTGCTTGAATGTGTTTGACTTTTATTTAATTCAATTAGCTTTGTAGAATGTATTTAACTTTCATTTGAATCAAATAACTTTGTTTGAATGTGTTTGACTTTCATTTGATTCAATTAGCTTTGTAGAATGTATTTGACTTTCATTTGATTCAAATAGCTTTGTTTGAATGTGTTTGACTTTCATTTGATTCAATTAGCTTTGTAAAATGTATTTTACTTTTATTTGATTAAATTAGCTTTGTTTGAATTTATTTCACTCTCATTTGATTCAAATAGCTTTGTTTGAATGTGTTTGACTTTCATTTGATTCAATTAGCTTTGTAGAATGTATTTGGCTTTCATTTGATTCAAATAGCTTTGTTTGAATGTGTTTGACTTTATTTGATTCAATTAGCTTTGTAGAATGTATTTGACATTTATTTGATTTAATTAGCTTTGTTTTAATGTATTTGACTCTCATTTGATTCAAATAGCTTTGTTTGAATGTGTTTGACATTCATTTGATTCAATTAGCTTTGTAGAATGTATTTGACTTTTATTTGATTCCAAGAGCTTTGTTTAAATGTGTTTGACTTTCATTTGATTCAATTAGCTTTGTAGAATGTATTTGACTTTTATTTGATTTAATTTGCTTTGTATGAATGTATTTGACTTTTATTTGATTTAATTAGCTTTGTTTGAATGTATTTGACTCTCATTTGATTCAATTAGCTTTGTTTGAATGTGTTTGACTTTCATTTGATTCAATTAGCTTTGTTCGAATGTGTTTGACTTTCATTTGATTTAAATAGCTTTGTTTGAATGTGATTAACTTTCATTTGATTCAATTAGTTTTGTAGAATGTATTTGACTTTCATTTGATTCAAATAGCTTTGATTGAATATGTTTGATTTTCATTTGATTCAATTAGGTTTGTTTCAATGTGTTTGACTTTCATATGATTCAATTAGCTTTGTTTGAATGTGGTTAACTTTATTTGATTCATTTAGCTTTGTTTGAATGTAATTGACTTTCATTTAATTCAATTAGCTTTGTAGAATGTATTTGACTTTCATTTGATTCAAATAGCTTTGTTTGAATGTGTTTGACTTTCATTTTATTCAATTAGCTTTGTACAATGAATTTGACTTTCATTTGATTCAAATAGCTTTGTTTGAATGTGTTTGAATTTCATTTGATTCAATTTGCTTTGTAGAATGTATTTGACTTTTATTTGATTCAATTAGCTTTATGGAATGTATTTGACTTTCATTTGATTCGAAAGATTTGTTTGAAGGTGTTTGACGTTCATTTAATTTAAAAGGCATTGTTTGAATGTGTTTGACTTTCATTTGATTCAATTAGCATCGTATAATGTATTTGATTTTCATTTGATTCAAATAGCTATGTTTGAATGTGTTTGACTTTCATTTGATTCAATTTGCTTTGTAGAATGTATTTGACTTTCATTTTCTTCAAATAGCTTTGTTTGAATGTGTTTGACTTTCATTTGATTCAATTAGCTTCGTAGAATGTATTTGACTTTCATTTGATTCAAATAGCTTTGTTTGAATGATGTGTAAACAAGATGAGAAACCTTGTTACAAAAATGATAAGTTAAAAGATTCAAAGGATTTTAAGATTCAATTATCAAGTGATCAGTTTAGTTAGGGGAACTCTCACCCTAAGCTAAGGATATAGCAAAGAGGAACTCTCACTCGTTTGCTTGGGATAGTCTAGATGAGGGAACTCTCACCAAATCATAAACTATAAGTCCTAATCTTGGGAACTCTCACCAAAACTAACACTCTTCAAATTCGGATACTCAAATTTGGAAAACAAAGTGAACTAAACTCAAGTCACTTCAATTAACAAAACACACGTTTTAGGCAAATAATCTTGGATGATTTTCATTCATTCAAAGTATGCTATTTATAGCATCAATACAACCTTTTCACTTGCCTACTTTAATTAACAAAATGAAATAGACAAAAGGAAATTAACTAAGGGAATGAGTGGAGAATACACGTCCCACTTAACCCCATTACAAACATGATTAAACTAATTAAAAGACCTAAAGACTAGGCTTGAAACAAGGGAAGATGACCAGCCAAAATAGCATCCAAAGAGCATCACAAACACACGCTCAAAACAGCCGCCCTTCAAGCTTTTGTAACTCCCATTTTAATGCCTTGATTCACGCCTCTTTATTCTTCATAACCCCCAAATAATGAGGTGCAATGTTCAGCCAACAAACTCCATAATTCACGCCCAACAAGTGCCATGAATCACTCCTCTTCAATCAGTCCAAGTAACCTACAAACGGCTAGCATGAAACACGCCCAAACTGCCTCCAATTCAGCTTGTAACCGACGCCTTTAAACATGTATTTGGAGCTTGGAAAACCGTCACTTGCTAGATACCTTCTACAAGGTTAATTACACTAAGTGAAGTGCAACCCTTGTAAAATCATTCGAACCAAAACCGTGCAAAGGATTAAGGAATGATTTGGACAGAAACAATTCCTTTGCATCGCCTTGAACTTGGACCTCACCTTGACAAATATTAGAACTTGGACCATATTGGTCATTGAATGTATTTGACTTTCATTTGATTCAATTTGCTTTGTAGAATGTATTTGACTTTCATTTCATTCAAATAGCTTTTGTTTGAATGTGTTTGACTTTCTTTTGATTCAATTTGCTTTGTAGAATGCATTTCACTTTCATTTGATTTAAATAACTTTGTTTAAATGTGTTTTGACTTTTATTTGATTCAAATAGCTTTGTTTGAATGTGTTTGACTTTCATTTGATTCAATTAGCTTTGTAGAATGTATTTGACTTTCATTTGATTCGAAAGATTTGTTTGAAGGTGTTTGACTTTCATTTGATTCAATTAGCTTTGTTTGAATGTGTTTCACTTTCATTTGATTTAATTAGCTTTGTAGAATGCATTAGACTTTTATTTGATTCAATTAGCTTTGTAGAATGTATTTGACTTTCATTTGATTCGAAAGATTTGTTTGAAGGTGTTTGACTTTCATTTAATTTAAAAGGCATTGTTTGAATGTGTTTGACTTTCATTTGATTCAATTAGCATCGTATAATGTATTTGATTTTCATTTGATTCAAATAGCTATGTTTGAATGTGTTTGACTTTCATTTGATTCAATTTGCTTTGTAGAAGGTATTTGACTTTCATTTGATTCAAATAGCTTTGTTTGAATGTGTTTGACTTTCATTTGATTCAATTAGCTTCGTAGAATGTATTTGACTTTCATTTGATTCAAATAGCTTTGTTTAAATGTGTTTGACTTTCATTTGATTCAATTTGCTTTGTAGAATGTATTTTACTTTCATTTGATTCGAATAGCTTTGTTTGAATGTGTTTGACTTTCATTTGATTCAATTTTCTTTGTAGAATGTATTTGACTTTCATTTGATTCAAATAGCTTTGTTTGAATGTGTTTGACTTTCTTTTGATTCAATTTGCTTTGTAGAATGCATTTCACTTTCATTTGATTTAAATAACTTTGTTTGAATGTGTTTGACTTTTATTTGATTCAAATAGCTTTGTTTGAATGTGTTTGACTTTCATTTGATTCAATTAGCTTTGTAGAATGTATTTAACTTTCATTTGATTCGAAAGATTTGTTTGAAGGTGTTTGTCTTTCATTTGATTCAATTAGCTTTGTTTGAATGTGTTTGACTTTCATTTGATTCAATTAGCTTTGTAGAATGTATTTGACCTTTATTTGATTCAATTAGCTTTGTAGAATGTATTTGACTTTCATTTGATTCGAAAGATTTGTTTGAAGGTGTTTGACTTTCATTTGATTTAAAAGGCATTGTTTGAATGTGTTTGACTTTCATTTGATTCAATTAGCTTCGTAGAATGTATTTGACTTTCATTTGATTCAAATAGCTTTGTTTGAATGTGTTTGACTTTCATTTGATTCAATTTGCTTTGTAGAATGTATTTGACTTTCATTTAATTCAAATAGCTTTTTTTGGAATGTGTTTGACTTTCATTTGATTCAATTAGCTTTGTAGAATGTATTTGACTTTCATTTGATTCAAATAGCTTTGTTTGAATGTGTTTGACTTTCATTTGATTCAATTAGCTTCGTAGAATGTATTTGACTTTCATTTGATTCAAATAGCTTTGTTTGAATGTGTTTGACTTTCATTTGATTCAATTTGCTTTGTAGAATGTATTTTACTTTCATTTGATTCGAATAGCTTTGTTTGAATGTGTTTGACTTTCATTTGATTCAATTTTCTTTGTAGAATGTATTTGACTTTCATTTGATTCAAATAGCTTTGTTTGAATGTGCTTAACTTTCTTTTGATTCAATTTGCTTTGTAGAATGCATTTCACTTTCATTTGATTTAAATAACTTTGTTTGAATGTGTTTGACTTTTATTTGATTCAAATAGCTTTGTTTGAATGTGTTTGACTTTCATTTGATTCAATTAGCTTTGTAGAATGTATTTGACTTTCATTTGATTCGAAAGATTTGTTTGAAGGTGTTTGACTTTCATTTGATTCAATTAGCTTTGTTTGAATGTGTTTGACTTTCATTTGATTCAATTAGCTTTGTAGAATGTATTTGACTTTTATTTGATTCAATTAGCTTTGTAGAATGTATTTGACTTTCATTTGATTCGAAAGATTTGTTTGAAGGTGTTTGACTTTCATTTGATTTAAAAGGCATTGTTTGAATGTGTTTGACATTCATTTGATTCAATTAGCTTCGTAGAATGTATTTGACTTTCATTTGATTCAAATAGCTTTGTTTGAATGTGTTTGACTTTCATTTGATTCAATTTGCTTTGTAGAATGTATTTGACTTTCATTTAATTCAAATAGCTTTTTTGGAATGTGTTTGACTTTCATTTGATTCAATTAGCTTCGTAGAATGTTTTTGACTTTCATTTGATTCAAATAGCTTTGTTTGAATGTGTTTGACTTTCATTTGATTCAATTTGCTTTGTAGAATGTATTTGACTTTCATTTCATTCAAATAGCTTTGTTTGAATGTGTTTGACTTTCTTTTGATTCAATTTGCTTTGTAGAATGCATTTCACTTTCATTTGATTTAAATAACTTTGTTTAAATGTGTTTGACTTTTATTTGATTCAAATAGCTTTGTTTGAATGTGTTTGACTTTCATTTGATTCAATTAGCTTTGTAGAATGTATTTGACTTTCATTTGATTCGAAAGATTTGTTTGAAGGTGTTTGTTTGACTTTCATTTGATTCAATTAGCTTTGTTTGAATGTGTTTGACTTTCATTTGATTTAATTAGCTTTGTAGAATGTATTAGACTTTTATTTGATTCAATTAGCTTTGTAGAATGTATTTGACTTTCATTTGATTCGAAAGATTTGTTTGAAGGTGTTTGACTTTCATTTAATTTAAAAGGCATTGTTTGAATGTGTTTGACTTTCATTTGATTCAATTAGCATCGTATAATGTATTTGATTTTCATTTGATTCAAATAGCTATGTTTGAATGTGTTTTGACTTTCATTTGATTCAATTTGCTTTGTAGAATGTATTTGACTTTCATTTTCTTCAAATAGCTTTGTTTGAATGTGTTTGACTTTCATTTGATTCAATTAGCTTCGTAGAATGTATTTGACTTTCATTTGATTCAAATAGCTTTGTTTGAATGTATTTGACTTTCATTTGATTCAATTTGCTTTGTAGAATGTATTTGACTTTCATTTCATTCAAATAGCTTTGTTTGAATGTGTTTGACTTTCTTTTGATTCAATTTGCTTTGTAGAATGCATTTCACTTTCATTTGATTTAAATAACTTTGTTTAAATGTGTTTGACTTTTATTTGATTCAAATAGCTTTGTTTGAATGTGTTTGACTTTCATTTGATTCAATTAGCTTTGTAGAATGTATTTGACTTTCATTTGATTCGAAAGATTTGTTTGAAGGTGTTTGACTTTCATTTGATTCAATTAGCTTTGTTTGAATGTGTTTCACTTTCATTTGATTTAATTAGCTTTGTAGAATGCATTAGACTTTTATTTGATTCAATTAGCTTTGTAGAATGTATTTGACTTTCATTTGATTCGAAAGATTTGTTTGAAGGTGTTTGACTTTCATTTAATTTAAAAGGCATTGTTTGAATGTGTTTAAATGTGTTTGACTTTTAATTTGATTCAATTAGCTTTGTAGAATGTATTTTACTTTTATTTGATTTAATTAGCTTTGTTTAAATGTGTTTGACTTTTAATTTGATTCAATTAGCTTTGTAGAATGTATTTTACTTTCATTTGATTTAATTAGCTTTGTGTGAATGCATTTGACTCTCATTTGATTCAATTAGCTTTGTTTGAATGTGTTTGACTTTCATTTGATTTAATTAGCTTTGTAGAACGTATTTTACTTTAATTTGATTTAATTAGATTTGTTTGAATGTATTTGACTCTCATTTGATTCAAATAGCTTTGTTTGAATGTGTTTGACTTTCATTGATTCAATTAGCTTTGTAGAATGTATTTGACTTTCATTTGATTCAAATAGCTTTGTTTGAATGTGTTTGACTTTCAATTGATTCAATTAGCTTTGTAGAATGTATTTGACTTTCATTTGATTCGAAAGCTTTGTTTGAATGTGCTTGACTTTCATTTGATTCAATTAGCTTATTTTGAATGTATTTGACTTTCATTCAATTCAATTAGCTTTGTAGAATATATTTGACTTCCATTTGATTCAATTAGCTTTGTTTGAATTTGTTTGACTTTTATATGATTCAATTAGCTTTGTAGATTGTATTTGAACTTTATTTGATTTAATTAGCTTTGTTTGAATGTATTTGACTCTCATTTGATTCAAATAGCTTTGTTTTGAATGTGTTTGACTTTCGTTTGATTCAATTAGCTTTGTAGAATGTAATAGACTTCATTTGATTCAAATAACTTTGTTTGAATGTGTTTGACATTCATTAATTTCAATAAGCTTTGTAGAATGTATTTAACTTTCATTTTATTCAAATAGCTTTGTTTGAATGTGTTTGACTTTCATTTGATTCAATTAGCTTTGTAGAATGTATTTGACTTTCAGTTGATTAAATTAGCTTTGTTTGAATGTGTTTGACTTTCATTTGATTCAAATAGCTTTGTTTGAATGTGTTTGACTTTCATTTGATTCAATTAGCTTCATTGAATATATTTGACTTTCATTTGATTCAATTTGCTTTGTTTGAATGTGTTTGACTTTCATTTGATTCAATTAGCTTTGTAGAATGTATTTGACATTTATTTGATTTAATTAGCTTTGTTTGAATGTACTTGACTCTCATTTGATTCAAATAGCTTTGTTTGAATGTGTTTGACATTTATTTGATTCAATTAGCTTTGTAGAATGTATTTGACTTTTTTTTTATTCCAATAGCTTTGTTTAAATGTGTTTGACTGTCATTTGATTCAATTAGCTTTGTAGAATGTATTTGACTTTTATTTGATTCAATTAGCTTTGTAGAATGTATTTTACTTTCATTTGATTTAATTAGCTTTGTGTGAATGCATTTGACTCTCATTTGATTCAATTAGCTTTGTTTGAATGTGTTTGACTTTTATTTGATTTAATTAGCTTTGTAAAATGTATTTTACTTTAATTTGATTTAATTAGATTTGTTTGAATGCATTTGACTCTCATTTGATTCAAATAGCTTTGTTTGAATGTGTTTGACTTTCGTTTGATTCAATTAGCTTTGTAGAATGTAATAGACTTCATTTGATTCAAATAACTTTGTTTGAATGTGTTTGACATTCATTTGTTTCAATAAGCTTTGTAGAATGTATTTGACTTTCATTTTATTCAAATAGCTTTGTTTGAATGTGTTTAACTTTCATTTGATTCAATTAGCTTTGTAGAATGTATTTGACTTTCATTTGATTAAATTAGCTTTGTTTGAATGTGTTTGACTTTCATTTGATTCAAATAGCTTTGTTTGAATGTGTTTGACTTTCATTTGATTCAATTAGCTTTATTGAATATATTTCACTTTCATTTGATTCAATTAGCTTTGTTTGAATGTGTTTGACTTTCATTTGATTCAATTAGCTTTGTAGAATGTATTTGACATTTATTTGATTTAATTAGCTTTGTTTGAATGTACTTGACTCTCATTTGATTCAAATAGCTTTGTTTGAATGTGTTTGACATTTCATTGATTCAATTAGCTTTGTAGAATGTATTTGACTTTTTTTTTATTCCAATAGCTTTGTATAAATGTGTTTGAATGTCATTTGATTCAATTAGCTTTGTAGAATGTATTTGACTTTTATTTGATTTAATTTGCTTTGTTTGAATGTATTTGACTCTCATTTGATTCAAATAGATTTGTAGGATGTATTTGACTTTCATTTGATTCAAATAGCTTTGTAGAATGTATTTGACTTTTATTTGATTCAAATAGCATTGTTTGAAAGTGTTTGAGTTTCATTTGATTCAATTAGCTTTGTAGAATGTATTTGACTTTCATTTGATTCAAATAGCTTTGTTTGAATGTGATTGAATTTCATTTGATTCAATTTGCTTTGTAGATTGCATTTCACTTTCATTTGATTTATATAGCTTTGTTTGAATGTGTTTGACTTTCATTTAAATTAAAAAGCTTTCTTTGAATGTGTTTGACTTTTATTTGATTTAAAAGGCTTTGTTTGAATGTGTTTGACTTTTATTTGATTCAATTAGCTTTGTAGAATGTATTTGACTTTCATTTTATTCAAATAGCTTTGTTTGAATGTGTTTGAATTTCATTTGATTCAATTTGCTTTGTATAATGCATTTCACTTTCATTTGATTTATATAGCTTTGTTTTAATGTGTTTGACTTTCATTTAAATTAAAAAGCTTTTTTTTAATGTATTTGACATTCATTTGATTTAAAAGGCTTTGTTTGAATGTGTTTGACTTTCATATTATTCAATTAGCTTTGTAGAATGTATATGACTCTCATTTGATTCAAATAGCTTTGTTTGAATATGTTTGACTTTCATTTGATTCAATTAGCTTTGTAGAATGTATATGACTTTTATTTCATTCAAATAGCTTTGTTTGAATGTGTTTAACTATCATTTGATTCAATTAGCTTTGTTGGTATTCGACTCTTATTTGATTTAATTTGCTTTGTTTGAATGTATTTGACTCTCATTTGATTCAAATAGCTTTGTAGAATGTATTTGACTTTCATTTGATTCAAATAGCTTTGTAGAATGTATTTGACTTTCATTTGATTCAAATAGCTTTGTAGAATGTATTTGACTTTCATTTGATTTAAATAGCTTTGTTTGAATGTGATTGACTTTCATTTTATTAAATTAGCTTTGTAGAATGTATTTGACTTTCATTTTATTCAAATAGCTTTGATTGAATGTGTTTGACTTTCATTTGATTCAAATAGCTTTGTTTGAATATGTGTAAATTTCATTTGATTTAATTAGCTTTGTAGAATGTATATGACTTTTATTTCATTCAAATAGCTTTGTTTGAATGTGTTTAACTATCATTTGATTCAATTAGCTTTGTTCAATGTATTCGACTCTTATTTGATTTAATTTGCTTTGTTTGAATGTATTTGACTCTCATTTGATTCAAATAGCTTTGTAGAATGTATTATACTTTCATTTGATTCAAATAGCTATGTAGAATGTATTTGACTTTCATTTGATTCAAATAGCTTTGTTTGAATGTGTTTGACATTTATTTGATTCAATTAGCTTTGTAGAATGTATTTGACTTTTTTTTTATTCCAATAGCTTTGTTTAAATGTGTTTGACTGTCATTTGATTCAATTAGCTTTGTAGAATGTATTTGACTTTCATTTGATTTAATTTGCTTTGTTTGAATGTATTTGACTCTCATTTGATTCAAATATATTTGTAGGATGTATTTAACTTTCATTTGATTCAAATAGCTTTGTAGAATGTATTTGACTTTTATTTGATTCAAATAGCATTGTTTGAAAGTGTTTGAGCTTCATTTGATTCAATTAGATTTGTAGAATGTATTTGACTTTCATTTGATTCAAATAGCTTTGTTTGAATGTGATTGAATTTCATTGGATTCAATTTGCTTTGTAGATTGCATTTCACTTTCATTTGATTTATATAGCTTTGTTTGAATGTGTTTGACTTTCATTTAAATTAAAAAGCTTTCTTTGAATGTGTTTGACTTTTATTTGATTTAAAAGGCTTTGTTTGAATGTGTTTGACTTTTATTTGATTCAATTAGCTTTGTAGAATGTATTTGACTTTCATTTTATTCAAATAGCTTTGTTTGAATGTGTTTGAATTTCATTTGATTCAATTTGCTTTGTATAATGCATTTCACTTTCATTTGATTTATATAGCTTTGTTTTAATGTGTTTGACTTTCATTTAAATTAAAATGCTTTTTTTTTTAATGAGTTTGACATTCATTTGATTTAAAAGGCTTTGTTTGAATGTGTTTGACTTTCATATTATTCAATTAGCTTTGTAGAAAGTATATGACTCTCATTTGATTCAAATAGCTTTGTTTGAATATGTTTGACTTTCATTTGATTCAATTAGCTTTGTAGAATGTATATGACTTTTATTTCATTCAAATAGCTTTGTTTGAATGTGTTTAACTATCATTTGATTCAATTAGCTTTGTTGAATGTATTCGACTCTTATTTGATTTAATTTGCTTTGTTTGAATGTATTTGACTCTCATTTGATTAAAATAGCTTTGTAGAATGTATTTGACTTTCATTTGATTCAAATAGCTTTGTAGAATGTATTTGACTTTCATTTGATTCAAATAGCTTTGTTTGAATGTGTTTGACTTTCATTGGATTCAAATAGCTTTGTTTGAATGTGTTTCACTTTCATTTAACTCAATTAGCTTTGTAGAATGTATTTGACTTTTGATTTAATTCAAGTAGCATTGTTTGAAAGTGTTTGACTTTCACTTGATTCAATTAGCTTTGTAGAATGTATTTGACTTTCATTTGATTCAAATAGCTTTGTTTGAATGTGTTTGACTTTCATTTGATTCAATTTGCTTTGTAGATTGCATTTCACTTTCATTTGATTTATATACCTTTGTTTGAATGTGTTTGACTTTCATTTAAATTAAAAAGCTTTTTTTGAATGTGTTTGACATTCATTTGATTTAAAAGGCTTTGTATGAATGTGTTTGACTTTCATTTGATTCAATTGGCTTTGTAGAATGTATTTGACTTTCATTTGATTCGAAAGATTTGTTTGAAGGTGTTTGACTTTCATTTGATTCAATTAGCTTGGTTTGAATGTGTATGACTTTCATTTGATTCAATTAGCTTTGTAAAATGTATTTGACTTTTATTTGATTCAATTAGCTTTGTAGAATGTATTTGACTTTCATTTGATTCGAAAGATTTGTTTGAAGGTGTTTGACTTTCATTAGATTTAAAAGGCATTGTTTGAATGTGTTTGACTTTCATTTGATTCAATTAGCTTTGTTTGAATGTGTTTGACTTTTATTGATTCAATTAGCTTCGTAGAATGTATTTGACTTTCATTTGATTCAAATAGCTTTGTTTGAATGTGTTTGACTTTCATTTGATTCAATTTGCTTTGTAGAATGTATTTGACTTTCATTTGATTCGAAAGATTTGTTTGAAGGTGTTTGACTTTCATTTGATTCAATTAGCTTTGTTTCAATGTGTTTGACTTTCATTTGATTCAATTAGCTTTGTAGAATGTATTAGACTTTTATTTGATTCAATTAGCTTTGTAGAATGTATTTGACTTTCATTTGATTCGAAAGATTTGTTTGAAGGTGTTTGACTTTCATTTAATTAAAAGGCATTGTTTGAATGTGTTTGACTTTCATTTGATTCAATTAGCTTTGTATAATGTATTTGATTTTCATTTGATTGATTTAGCTATGTTTGAATGTGTTTGACTTTCATTTGATTCAATTTGCTTTGTAGAATGTATTTGACTTTCATTTGATTCAAATAGCTTTGTTTGAATGTGTTTGACTTTCATTTGATTCAATTAGCTTCGTAGAATGTATTTGACTTTCATTTGATTCAAATAGCTTTGTTTGAATGTGTTTGACTTTCATTTGATTCAATTTGCTTTGTAGAATGTATTTTACTTTCATTTGATTCGAATAGCTTTGTTTGAATGTGTTTGACTTTCATTTGATTCAATTTTCTTTGTAGAATGTATTTGACTTTCATTTGATTCAAATAGCTTTGTTTGAATGTATTTGACTTTCTTTTGATTCAATTTGCTTTGTAGAATGCATTTCACTTTCATTTGATTTAAATAACTTTGTTTGAATGTGTTTGACTTTTATTTGATTCAAATAGCTTTGTTTGAATGTGTTTGACTTTCATTTGATTCAATTAGCTTTGTAGAATGTATTTGACTTTCATTTGATTCGAAAGATTTGTTTGAAGGTGTTTGACTTTCATTTGATTCAATTAGCTTTGTTTGAATGTGTTTGACTTTCATTTGATTCAATTAGCTTTGTAGAATGTATTTGACTTTTATTTGATTCAATTAGCTTTGTAGAATGTATTTGACTTTCATTTGATTCGAAAGATTTGTTTGAAGGTGTTTGACTTTCATTTGATTTAAAAGGCATTGTTTGAATGTGTTTGACATTCATTTGATTCAATTAGCTTCGTAGAATGTATTTGACTTTCATTTGATTCAAATAGCTTTGTTTGAATGTGTTTGACTTTCATTTGATTCAATTTGCTTTGTAGAATGTATTTGACTTTCATTTAATTCTAATAGCTTTTTTGGAATGTGTTTGACTTTCATTTGATTCAATTAGCTTCGTAGAATGTATTTGACTTTCATTTGATTCAAATAGCTTTGTTTGAATGTGTTTGACTTTCATTTGATTCAATTTGCTTTGTAGAATGTATTTGACTTTCATTTCATTCAAATAGCTTTGTTTGAATGTGTTTGACTTTCTTTTGATTCAATTTGCTTTGTAGAATGCATTTCACTTTCATTTGATTTAAATAACTTTGTTTAAATGTGTTTGACTTTTATTTGATTCAAATAGCTTTGTTTGAATGTGTTTGACTTTCATTTGATTCAATTAGCTTTGTAGAATGTATTTGACTTTCATTTGATTCGAAAGATTTGTTTGAAGGTGTTTGACTTTCATTTGATTCAATTAGCTTTGTTTGAATGTGTTTGACTTTCATTTGATTCAATTAGCTTTGTAGAATGTATTAGACTTTTATTTGATTCAATTAGCTTTGTAGAATGTATTTGACTTTCATTTGATTCGAAAGATTTGTTTGAAGGTGTTTTACTTTCATTTAATTTAAAAGGCATTGTTTGAATGTGTTTGACTTTCATTTGATTCAATTAGCTTCGTATAATGTATTTGATTTTCATTTGATTCAAATAGCTATGTTTGAATGTGTTTGACTTTCATTTGATTCAATTTGCTTTGTAGAATGTATTTGACTTTCATTTGATTCAAATAGCTTTGTTTGAATGTGTTTGACTTTCATTTGATTCAATTTGCTTTGTAGAATGTATTTTACTTTCATTTGATTCGAATAGCTTTGTTTGAATGTGTTTGACTTTCATTTGATTCAATTTTTCTTTGTAGAATGTATTTGACTTTCATTTGATTCAAATAGCTTTGTTTGAATGTGTTTGACTTTCTTTTGATTCAATTTGCTTTGTAGAATGCATTTCACTTTCATTTGATTTAAATAACTTTGTTTGAATGTGTTTGACTTTTATTTGATTCAAATAGCTTTGTTTGAATGTGTTTGACTTTCATTTGATTCAATTAGCTTTGTAGAATGTATTTGACTTTCATTTGATTCGAAAGATTTGTTTGAAGGTGTTTGACTTTCATTTGATTCAATTAGCTTTGTTTGAATGTGTTTGACTTTCATTTGATTCAATTAGCTTTGTAGAATGTATTTGACTTTTATTTGATTCAATTAGCTTTGTAGAATGTATTTGACTTTCATTTGATTCGAAAGATTTGTTTGAAGGTGTTTAACTTTCATTTAATTTAAAAGGCATTGTTTGAATGTGTTTGACTTTCATTTGATTCAATTAGCTTCGTAGAATGTATTTGACTTTCATTTGATTCAAATAGCTTTGTTTGAATGTGTTTGACTTTCATTTGATTCAATTTGCTTTGTAGAATGTATTTGACTTTCATTTAATTCAAATAGCTTTTTTGGAATGTGTTTGACTTTCATTTGATTCAATTAGCTTCGTAGAATGTATTTGACTTTCATTTGATTCAAATAGCTTTGTTTGAATGTGTTTGACTTTCATTTGATTCAATTTGCTTTGTAGAATGTATTTGACTTTCATTTCATTCAAATAGCTTTGTTTGAATGTGTTTGACTTTCTTTTGATTCAATTTGCTTTGTAGAATGCATTTCACTTTCATTTGATTTAAATAACTTTGTTTAAATGTGTTTGACTTTTATTTGATTCAAATAGCTTTGTTTGAATGTGTTTGACTTTCATTTGATTCAATTAGCTTTGTAGAATGTATTTGACTTTCATTTGATTCGAAAGATTTGTTTGAAGGTGTTTGACTTTCATTTGATTCAATTAGCTTTGTTTGAATGTGTTTGACTTTCATTTGATTCAATTAGCTTTGTAGAATGTATTAGACTTTTATTTGATTCAATTAGCTTTGTAGAATGTATTTGACTTTCATTTGATTCGAAAGATTTGTTTGAAGGTGTTTTACTTTCATTTAATTTAAAAGGCATTGTTTGAATGTGTTTGACTTTCATTTGATTCAATTAGCTTCGTATAATGTATTTGATTTTCATTTGATTCAAATAGCTATGTTTGAATGTGTTTGACTTTCATTTGATTCAATTTGCTTTGTAGAATGTATTTGACTTTCATTTGATTCAAATAGCTTTGTTTGAATGTGTTTGACTTTCATTTGATTCAATTTGCTTTGTAGAATGTATTTTACTTTCATTTGATTCGAATAGCTTTGTTTGAATGTGTTTGACTTTCATTTGATTCAATTTTTCTTTGTAGAATGTATTTGACTTTCATTTGATTCAAATAGCTTTGTTTGAATGTGTTTGACTTTCTTTTGATTCAATTTGCTTTGTAGAATGCATTTCACTTTCATTTGATTTAAATAACTTTGTTTGAATGTGTTTGACTTTTATTTGATTCAAATAGCTTTGTTTGAATGTGTTTGACTTTCATTTGATTCAATTAGCTTTGTAGAATGTATTTGACTTTCATTTGATTCGAAAGATTTGTTTGAAGGTGTTTGACTTTCATTTGATTCAATTAGCTTTGTTTGAATGTGTTTGACTTTCATTTGATTCAATTAGCTTTGTAGAATGTATTTGACTTTTATTTGATTCAATTAGCTTTGTAGAATGTATTTGACTTTCATTTGATTCGAAAGATTTGTTTGAAGGTGTTTAACTTTCATTTAATTTAAAAGGCATTGTTTGAATGTGTTTGACTTTCATTTGATTCAATTAGCTTCGTAGAATGTATTTGACTTTCATTTGATTCAAATAGCTTTGTTTGAATGTGTTTGACTTTCATTTGATTCAATTTGCTTTGTAGAATGTATTTGACTTTCATTTAATTCAAATAGCTTTTTTGGAATGTGTTTGACTTTCATTTGATTCAATTAGCTTCGTAGAATGTATTTGACTTTCATTTGATTCAAATAGCTTTGTTTGAATGTGTTTGACTTTCATTTGATTCAATTTGCTTTGTAGAATGTATTTGACTTTCATTTCATTCAAATAGCTTTGTTTGAATGTGTTTGACTTTCTTTTGATTCAATTTGCTTTGTAGAATGCATTTCACTTTCATTTGATTTAAATAACTTTGTTTAAATGTGTTTGACTTTTATTTGATTCAAATAGCTTTGTTTGAATGTGTTTGACTTTCATTTGATTCAATTAGCTTTGTAGAATGTATTTGACTTTCATTTGATTCATAAGATTTGTTTAAAGGTGTTTGACTTTCATTTGATTCAATTAGCTTTGTTTGAATGTGTTTGACTTTCATTTGATTCAATTAGCTTTGTAGAATGTATTAGACTTTTATTTGATTCAATTAGCTTTGTAGAATGTATTTGACTTTCATTTGATTCGAAAGATTTGTTTGAAGGTGTTTGACTTTCATTTAATTTAAAAGGCATTGTTTGAATGTGTTTGACTTTCATTTGATTCAATTAGCTTCGTATAATGTATTTGATTTTCATTTGATTCAAATAGCTATGTTTGAATGTGTTTGACTTTCATTTGATTCAATTTGCTTTGTAGAATGTATTTGACTTTCATTTGATTCAAATAGCTTTGTTTGAATGTGTTTGACTTTCATTTTATTCAATTAGCTTCGTAGAATGTATTTGACTTTCATTTGATTCAAATAGCTTTGTTTGAATGTGTTTGACTTTCATTTGATTCAATTTGCTTTGTAGAATGTATTTTACTTTCATTTGATTCGAATAGCTTTGTTTGAATGTGTTTGACTTTCATTTGATTCAATTTTTCTTTGTAGAATGTATTTGACTTTCATTTGATTCAAATAGCTTTGTTTGAATGTGTTTGACTTTCTTTTGATTCAATTTGCTTTGTAGAATGCATTTCACTTTCATTTGATTTAAATAACTTTGTTTGAATGTGTTTGACTTTTATTTGATTCAAATAGCTTTGTTTGAATGTGTTTGACTTTCATTTGATTCAATTAGCTTTGTAGAATGTATTTGACTTTCATTTGATTCGAAAGATTTGTTTGAAGGTGTTTGACTTTCATTTGATTCAATTAGCTTTGTTTGAATGTGTTTGACTTTCATTTGATTCAATTAGCTTTGTAGAATGTATTTGACTTTTATTTGATTCAATTAACTTTGTAGAATGTATTTGACTTTCATTTGATTCGAAAGATTTGTTTGAAGGTGTTTGACTTTCATTTGATTTAAAAGGCATTGTTTGAATGTGTTTGACTTTCATTTGATTCAATTAGCTTCGTAGAATGTATTTGACTTTCATTTGATTCAAATAGCTTTGTTTGAATGTGTTTGACTTTCATTTGATTCAATTTGCTTTGTAGAATGTATTTGACTTTCATTTAATTCAAATAGCTTTTTTGGAATGTGTTTGACTTTCATTTGATTCAATTAGCTTCATAGAATGTATTTGACTTTCATTTGATTCAAATAGCTTTGTTTGAATGTGTTTGACTTTCATTTGATTCAATTTGCTTTGTAGAATGTATTTGACTTTCATTTGATTCAAATAGCTTTGTTTGAATGTGTTTGACTTTCTTTTGATTCAATTTGCTTTGTAGAATGCATTTCACTTTCATTTGATTTATATACCTTTGTTTGAATGTATTTGACTTTCATTTAAATTAAAAAGCTTTTTTTGAATGTGTTTGACTTTCATTTGATTTAAAAGGCATTGTTTGAATGTGTTTGACTTTTATTTGATTCAATTAGTTTTGTTTGAATGTGTTTGACTTTCATTGACTCAATTAGCTTCGTAGAATGTATTTGACTTTCGTTTGATTCAAATAACGTTGTTTGATTGTGTTTAACTTTCATTTGATTCAATTAGCTTTGTAGAATGCATTTCACTTCCATTTGATTTAAATAACTTTGTTTGAATGTGTTTGACTTTCATTTGATACAATTAGCTTTGTAGAACGTATTTGACTTTCATTTGATTCAAATAGCTTTGTAGGAATGTGATTGACTTTCATTTAATTCAATCAGCTTTGTAGAATGTATTTGACTTCCATTTGATTTAAATAGCTTTGTTTGAATGTGTTTGACTTTCATTTGATCCAATTAGCTTTGTAGAATGTATTTTACTTTCATTTGATTCAAAAAGCTTTGTTTGAATGTGTTTGACTTTCATTTGATTTAATTTGCTTTGTAGAATACATTTCACTTTCATTTGATTTATATAGCTTTGTTTGAATGTGTTTGATTTTAATTTAAATTAAAAAGCTTTTTTTGAGTGTGTTTGACTTTCATTTGATTTAAAAGGCATTGTTTGAATGTGTTTGACTTTCATTTGATTCAATTAGTTTTGTTTGAATGTGTTTGACTTTCATTGATTCAATTAGCTTCGTAGAATGTATTTGACTTTCGTTTGATTCAAATAGCGTTGTTTGAATGTGTTTAACTTTCATTTGATTCAATTAGTTTTGTAGAATGCATTTCACTTCCATTTGATTTAAATAACTTTGTTTGAATGTGTTTGACTTTCATTTGATACAATTAGCTTTGTAGAACGTATTTGACTTTCATTTGATTCAAATAGCTTTGTAGGAATGTGATTGACTTTCATTTAATTCAATCAGCTTTGTAGAATGTATTTGACTTTCATTTGATTCAAATAGCTTTGTTTGAATGTGTTTGACTTACATTTGATCCAATTTGCTTTGTAGAATGCATTTCACTTTCATTTGATTTATATAGCTTTGTTTGAATGTGTTTGATTTTAATTAAATTAAAAAGCTTTTTTTGAATTTGTTTGACTTTCATTTGATTTAAAATGCTTTGTTTAAATGTGTTTGACTTTTAATTTGATTCAATTAGCTTTGTAGAATGTATTTTACTTTTACTTGATTTAATTAGCTTTGTTTAAATGTGTTTGACTTTTAATTTGATTCAATTAGCTTTGTAGAATGTATTTTACTTTCATTTGATTTAATTAGCTTTGTGTGAATGCATTTGACTCTCATTTGATTCAATTAGCTTTGTTTGAATGTGTTTGACTTTCATTTGATTTAATTAGCTTTGTAGAATGTATTTTACTTTAATTTGATTTAATTAGATTTGTTTGAATGTATTTGACTCTCATTTGATTCAAATAGCTTTGTTTGAATGTGTTTGACTTTCATTGATTCAATTAGCTTTGTAGAATGTATTTGACTTTCATTTGATTCAAATAGCTTTGTTTGAATGTGTTTGACTTTCAATTGATTCAATTAGCTTTGTAGAATGTATTTTTTGACTTTCATTTGATTCGAAAGCTTTGTTTGAATGTGCTTGACTTTCATTTGATTCAATTAGCTTATTTTGAATGTATTTGACTTTCATTCAATTCAATTAGCTTTGTAGAATATATTTGACTTCCATTTGATTCAATTAGCTTTGTTTGAATTTTTTTGACTTTTATATGATTCAATTAGCTTTGTAGAATGTATTTGAACTTTATTTGATTTAATTAGCTTTGTTTGAATGTATTTGACTCTCATTTGATTCAAATAGCTTTGTTTGAATGTGTTTGACTTTCGTTTGATTCAATTAGCTTTGTAGAATGTAATAGACTTCATTTGATTCAAATAACTTTGTTTGAATGTGTTTGACATTCATTAATTTCAATAAGCTTTGTAGAATGTATTTGACTTTCATTTTATCCAAATAGCTTTGTTTGAATGTGTTTGACTTTCATTTGATTCAATTAGCTTTGTAGAATGTATTTGACTTTCAGTTGATTAAATTAGCTTTGTTTGAATGTGTTTGACTTTCATTTGATTCAAATAGCTTTGTTTGAATGTGTTTGACTTTCATTTGATTCAATTAGCTTCATTGAATATATTTGACTTTCATTTGATTCAATTAGCTTTGTTTGAATGTGTTTGACTTTCATTTGATTCAATTAGCTTTGTAGAATGTATTTGACATTTATTTGATTTAATCAGCTTTGTTTGAATGTACTAGACTCTCATTTGATTCAAATAGCTTTGTTTGAATGTGTTTGACATTTATTTGATTCAATTAGCTTTGTAGAATGTATTTGACTTTTTTTTTATTCCAATAGCTTTGTTTAAATGTGTTTGACTGTCATTTGATTCAATTAGCTTTGTAGAATGTATTTGACTTTTATTTGATTCAATTAGCTTTGTAGAATGTATTTTACTTTCATTTGATTTAATTAGCTTTGTGTGAATGCATTTGACTCTCATTTGATTCAATTAGCTTTGTTTGAATGTGTTTGACTTTTATTTGGTTTAATTAGCTTTGTAGAATGTATTTTACTTTAATTTGATTTAATTAGATTTGTTTGAATGCATTTGACTCTCATTTGATTCAAATAGCTTTGTTTGAATGTGTTTGACTTTCGTTTGATTCAATTAGCTTTGTAGAATGTAATAGACTTCATTTGATTCAAATAACTTTGTTTGAATGTGTTTGACATTCATTTGTTTCAATAAGCTTTGTAGAATGTATTTGACTTTCATTTTATTCAAATAGCTTTGTTTGAATGTGTTTGACTTTCATTTGATTCAATTAGCTTTGTAGAATGTATTTGACTTTCATTTGATTAAATTAGCTTTGTTTGAATGTGTTTGACTTTCATTTGATTCAAATAGCTTTGTTTGAATGTGTTTGACTTTCATTTGATTCAATTAGCTTCATTGAATATATTTGACTTTCATTTGATTCAATTAGCTTTGTTTGAATGTGTTTGACTTTCATTTGATTCAATTAGCTTTGTAGAATGTATTTGACATTTATTTGATTTAATTAGCTTTGTTTGAATGTACTTGACTCTCATTTGATTCAAATAGCTTTGTTTGAATGTGTTTGACATTTCATTGATTCAATTAGCTTTGTAGAATGTATTTGACTTTTTTTATTTCCAATAGCTTTGTATAAATGTGTTTGAATGTCATTTGATTCAATTAGCTTTGTAGAATGTATTTGACTTTTATTTGATTTAATTTGCTTTGTTTGAATGTATTTGACTCTCATTTGATTCAAATAGATTTGTAGGATGTATTTGACTTTCATTTGATTCAAATAGCTTTGTAGAATGTATTTGACTTTTATTTGATTCAAATAGCATTGTTTGAAAGTGTTTGAGTTTCATTTGATTCAATTAGCTTTGTAGAATGTATTTGACTTTCATTTGATTCAAATAGCTTTGTTTGAATGTGATTGAATTTCATTTGATTCAATTTGCTTTGTAGATTGCATTTCACTTTCATTTGATTTATATAGCTTTGTTTGAATGTGTTTGACTTTCATTTAAATTAAAAAGCTTTCTTTGAATGTGTTTGACTTTTATTTGATTTAAAAGGCTTTGTTTGAATGTGTTTGACTTTTATTTGATTCAATTAGCTTTGTAGAATGTATTTGACTTTCATTTTATTCAAATAGCTTTGTTTGAATGTGTTTGAATTTCATTTGATTCAATTTGCTTTGTATAATGCATTTCACTTTCATTTGATTTATATAGCTTTGTTTTAATGTGTTTGACTTTCATTTAATATAAAAAGCTTTTTTTTTAATGTGTTTGACATTCATTTGATTTAAAAGGTTTTGTTTGAATGTGTTTGACTTTCATATTATTCAATTAGCTTTGTAGAATGTATATGACTCTCATTTGATTTAAATAGCTTTGTTTGAATATGTTTGACTTTCATTTGATTCAATTAGCTTTGTAGAATGTATATGACTTTTATTTCATTCAAATAGCTTTGTTAGAATGTGTTTATTTATCATTTGATTCAATTAGCTTTGTTGAATGTATTCGACTCTTATTTGATTTAATTTGCTTTGTTTGAATGTATTTGACTCTCATTTGATTCAAATAGCTTTGTAGAATGTATTTGACTTTCATTTGATTCAAATAGCTTTGTAGAATGTATTTGACTTTCATTTGATTCAAATAGCTTTGTTTGAATGTGATTGACTTTCATTTTATTAAATTAGCTTTGTAGAATGTATTTGACTTTCATTTTATTCAAATAGCTTTGATTGAATGTGTTTGACTTTCATTTGATTCAAATAGCTTTGTTTGAATATGTGTAAATTTCATTTGATTTAATTAGCTTTGTAGAATGTATATGACTTTTATTTCATTCAAATAGCTTTGTTTGAATGTGTTTAACTATCATTTGATTCAATTAGCTTTGTTCAATGTATTCGACTCTTATTTGATTTAATTTGCTTTGTTTGAATGTATTTGACTCTCATTTGATTCAAATAGCTTTGTAGAATGTATTATACTTTCATTTGATTCAAATAGCTATGTAGAATGTATTTGACTTTCATTTGATTCAAATAGCTTTGTTTGAATGTGTTTGACATTTATTTGATTCAATTAGCTTTGTAGAATGTATTTGACTTTTTTTTTATTCCAATAGCTTTGTTTAAATGTGTTTGACTGTCATTTGATTCAATTAGCTTTGTAGAATGTATTTGACTTTTATTTGATTTAATTTGCTTTGTTTGAATGTATTTGACTCTCATTTGATTCAAATAGATTTGTAGGATGTATTTGACTTTCATTTGATTCAAATAGCTTTGTAGAATGTATTTGACTTTTATTTGATTCAAATAGCATTGTTTGAAAGTGTTTGAGTTTCATTTGATTCAATTAGCTTTGTAGAATGTATTTGACTTTCATTTGATTCAAATAGCTTTGTTTGAATGTGATTGAATTTCATTTGATTCAATTTGCTTTGTAGATTGCATTTCACTTTCATTTGATTTATATAGCTTTGTTTGAATGTGTTTGACTTTCATTTAAATTAAAAAGCTTTCTTTGAATGTGTTTGACTTTTATTTGATTTAAAAGGCTTTGTTTGAATGTGTTTGACTTTTATTTGATTCAATTAGCTTTGTAGAATGTATTTGACTTTCATTTTATTCAAATAGCTTTGTTTGAATGTGTTTGAATTTCATTTGATTCAATTTGCTTTGTATAATGCATTTCACTTTCATTTGATTTATATAGCTTTGTTTTAATGTGTTTGACTTTCATTTAATATAAAAAGCTTTTTTTTTAATGTGTTTGACATTCATTTGATTTAAAAGGTTTTGTTTGAATGTGTTTGACTTTCATATTATTCAATTAGCTTTGTAGAATGTATATGACTCTCATTTGATTTAAATAGCTTTGTTTGAATATGTTTGACTTTCATTTGATTCAATTAGCTTTGTAGAATGTATATGACTTTTATTTCATTCAAATAGCTTTGTTAGAATGTGTTTATTTATCATTTGATTCAATTAGCTTTGTTGAATGTATTCGACTCTTATTTGATTTAATTTGCTTTGTTTGAATGTATTTGACTCTCATTTGATTCAAATAGCTTTGTAGAATGTATTTGACTTTCATTTGATTCAAATAGCTTTGTAGAATGTATTTGACTTTCATTTGATTCAAATAGCTTTGTTTGAATGTGATTGACTTTCATTTTATTAAATTAGCTTTGTAGAATGTATTTGACTTTCATTTTATTCAAATAGCTTTGATTGAATGTGTTTGACTTTCATTTGATTCAAATAGCTTTGTTTGAATATGTGTAAATTTCATTTGATTTAATTAGCTTTGTAGAATGTATATGACTTTTATTTCATTCAAATAGCTTTGTTTGAATGTGTTTAACTATCATTTGATTCAATTAGCTTTGTTCAATGTATTCGACTCTTATTTGATTTAATTTGCTTTGTTTGAATGTATTTGACTCTCATTTGATTCAAATAGCTTTGTAGAATGTATTATACTTTCATTTGATTCAAATAGCTATGTAGAATGTATTTGACTTTCATTTGATTCAAATAGCTTTGTTTGAATGTGTTTGACATTTATTTGATTCAATTAGCTTTGTAGAATGTATTTGACTTTTTTTTTATTCCAATAGCTTTGTTTAAATGTGTTTGACTGTCATTTGATTCAATTAGCTTTGTAGAATGTATTTGACTTTTATTTGATTTAATTTGCTTTGTTTGAATGTATTTGACTCTCATTTGATTCAAATAGATTTGTAGGATGTATTTGACTTTCATTTGATTCAAATAGCTTTGTAGAATGTATTTGACTTTTATTTGATTCAAATAGCATTGTTTGAAAGTGTTTGAGTTTCATTTGATTCAATTAGCTTTGTAGAATGTATTTGACTTTCATTTGATTCAAATAGCTTTGTTTGAATGTGATTGAATTTCATTTGATTCAATTTGCTTTGTAGATTGCATTTCACTTTCATTTGATTTATATAGCTTTGTTTGAATGTGTTTGACTTTCATTTAAATTAAAAAGCTTTCTTTGAATGTGTTTGACTTTTATTTGATTTAAAAGGCTTTGTTTGAATGTGTTTGACTTTTAATTTGATTCAATTAGCTTTGTAGAATGTATTTTACTTTTATTTGATTTAATTAGCTTTGTTTAAATGTGTTTGACTTTTAATTTGATTCAATTAGCTTTGTAGAATGTATTTTACTTTCATTTGATTTAATTAGCTTTGTGTGAATGCATTTGACTCTCATTTGATTCAATTAGCTTTGTTTGAATGTGTTTGACTTTCATTTGATTTAATTAGCTTTGTAGAATGTATTTTACTTTAATTTGATTTAATTAGATTTGTTTGAATGTATTTGACTCTCATTTGATTCAAATAGCTTTGTTTGAATGTGTTTGACTTTCATTGATTCAATTAGCTTTGTAGAATGTATTTGACTTTCATTTGATTCAAATAGCTTTGTTTGAATGTGTTTGACTTTCAATTGATTCAATTAGCTTTGTAGAATGTATTTTTTGACTTTCATTTGATTCGAAAGCTTTGTTTGAATGTGCTTGACTTTCATTTGATTCAATTAGCTTATTTTGAATGTATTTGACTTTCATTCAATTAGCTTTGTAGAATATATTTGACTTCCATTTGATTCAATTAGCTTTGTTTGAATTTGTTTGACTTTTATATGATTCAATTAGCTTTGTAGAATGTATTTGAACTTTATTTGATTTAATTAGCTTTGTTTGAATGTATTTGACTCTCATTTGATTCAAATAGCTTTGTTTGAATGTGTTTGACTTTCGTTTGATTCAATTAGCTTTGTAGAATGTAATAGACTTCATTTGATTCAAATAACTTTGTTTGAATGTGTTTGACATTCATTAATTTCAATAAGCTTTGTAGAATGTATTTGACTTTCATTTTTTCCAAATAGCTTTGTTTGAATGTGTTTGACTTTCATTTGATTCAATTAGCTTTGTAGAATGTATTTGACTTTCAGTTGATTAAATTAGCTTTGTTTGAATGTGTTTGACTTTCATTTGATTCAAATAGCTTTGTTTGAATGTGTTTGACTTTCATTTGATTCAATTAGCTTCATTGAATATATTTGACTTTCATTTGATTCAATTAGCTTTGTTTGAATGTGTTTGACTTTCATTTGATTCAATTAGCTTTGTAGAATGTATTTGACATTTATTTGATTTAATTAGCTTTGTTTGAATGTACTTGACTCTCATTTGATTCAAATAGCTTTGTTTGAATGTGTTTGACATTTATTTGATTCAATTAGCTTTGTAGAATGTATTTGACTTTTTTTTTATTCCAATAGCTTTGTTTAAATGTGTTTGACTGTCATTTGATTCAATTAGCTTTGTAGAATGTATTTGACTTTTATTTGATTCAATTAGCTTTGTAAAATGTATTTTACTTTCATTTGATTTAATTAGCTTTGTGTGAATGCATTTGACTCTCATTTGATTCAATTAGCTTTGTTTGAATGTGTTTGACTTTTATTTGGTTTAATTAGCTTTGTAGAATGTATTTTACTTTAATTTGATTTAATTAGATTTGTTTGAATGCATTTGACTCTCATTTTATTCAAATAGCTTTGTTTGATTGTGTTTGACTTTCGTTTGATTCAATTAGCTTTGTAGAATGTATTAGACTTCATTTGATTCAAATAACTTTGTTTGAATGTGTTTGACATTCATTTGTTTCAATAAGCTTTGTAGAATGTATTTGACTTTCATTTTATTCAAATAGCTTTGTTTGAATGTGTTTGACTTTCATTTGATTCAATTAGCTTTGTAGAATGTATTTGACTTTTGATTTGATTAAATTAGCTTTGTTTGAATGTGTTTGACTTTCATTTGATTCAAATAGCTTTGTTTGAATGTGTTTGACTTTCATTTGATTCAATTAGCTTCATTGAATATATTTGACTTTCATTTGATTCAATTAGCTTTGTTTGAATGTGTTTGACTTTCATTTGATTCAATTAGCTTTGTAGAATGTATTTGACATTTATTTGATTTAATTAGCTTTGTTTGAATGTACTTGACTCTCATTTGATTCAAATAGCTTTGTTTGAATGTGTTTGACATTTCATTGATTCAATTAGCTTTGTAGAATGTATTTGACTTTTTTTCATTCCAATAGCTTTGTATAAATGTGTTTGAATGTCATTTGATTCAATTAGCTTTGTAGAATGTATTTGACTTTTATTTGATTTAATTTGCTTTGTTTGAATGTATTTGACTCTCATTTGATTCAAATAGATTTGTAGGATGTATTTGACTTTCATTTGATTCAAATAGCTTTGTAGAATGTATTTGACTTTTATTTGATTCAAATAGCATTGTTTGAAAGTGTTTGAGTTTCATTTGATTCAATTAGCTTTGTAGAATGTATTTGACTTTCATTTGATTCAAATAGCTTTGTTTGAATGTGATTGAATTTCATTTGATTCAATTTGCTTTGTAGATTGCATTTCACTTTCATTTGATTTATATAGCTTTGTTTGAATGTGTTTGACTTTCATTTAAATTAAAAAGCTTTCTTTGAATGTGTTTGACTTTTATTTGATTTAAAAGGCTTTGTTTGAATGTGTTTGACTTTTATTTGATTCAATTAGCTTTGTAGAATGTATTTGACTTTCATTTTATTCAAATAGCTTTGTTTGAATGTGTTTGAATTTCATTTGATTCAATTTGCTTTGTATAATGCATTTCACTTTCATTTGATTTATATAGCTTTGTTTTAATGTGTTTGACTTTCATTTAATATAAAAAGCTTTTTTTTTAATGTGTTTGACATTCATTTGATTTAAAAGGCTTTGTTTGAATGTGTTTGACTTTCATATTATTCAATTAGCTTTGTAGAATGTATATGACTCTCATTTGATTCAAATAGCTTTGTTTGAATATGTTTGACTTTCATTTGATTCAATTAGCTTTGTAGAATGTATATGACTTTTATTTCATTCAAATAGCTTTGTTAGAATGTGTTTAACTATCATTTGATTCAATTAGCTTTGTTGAATGTATTCGACTCTTATTTGATTTAATTTGCTTTGTTTGAATGTATTTTACTCTCATTTGATTCAAATAGCTTTGTAGAATGTATTTGACTTTCATTTGATTCAAATAGCTTTGTAGAATGTATTTGACTTTCATTTGATTCAAATAGCTTTGTTTGAATGTGATTGACTTTCATTTTATTAAATTAGCTTTGTAGAATGTATTTGACTTTCATTTTATTCAAATAGCTTTGATTGAATGTGTTTGACTTTCATTTGATTCAAATAGCTTTGTTTGAATATGTGTAAATTTCATTTGATTTAATTAGCTTTGTAGAATGTATATGACTTTTATTTCATTCAAATAGCTTTGTTTGAATGTGTTTAACTATCATTTGATTCAATTAGCTTTGTTCAATGTATTCGACTCTTATTTGATTTAATTTGCTTTGTTTGAATGTATTTGACTCTCATTTGATTCAAATAGCTTTGTAGAATGTATTATACTTTCATTTGATTCAAATAGCTATGTAGAATGTATTTGACTTTCATTTGATTCAAATAGCTTTGTTTGAATGTGTTTGACATTTATTTGATTCAATTAGCTTTGTAGAATGTATTTGACTCTTTTTTTATTCCAATAGCTTTGTTTAAATGTGTTTGACTGTCATTTGATTCAATTAGCTTTGTAGAATGTATTTGACTTTTATTTGATTTAATTTGCTTTGTTTGAATGTATTTGACTCTCATTTGATTCAAATAGATTTGTAGGATGTATTTTACTTTCATTTGATTCAAATAGCTTTGTAGAATGTATTTGACTTTTATTTGATTCAAATAGCATTGTTTGAAAGTGTTTGAGTTTCATTTGATTCAATTAGCTTTGTAGAATGTATTTGACTTTCATTTGATTCAAATAGCTTTGTTTGAATGTGATTGAATTTCATTTGATTCAATTTGCTTTGTAGATTGCATTTCACTTTCATTTGATTTATATAGCTTTGTTTGAATGTGTTTGACTTTCATTTAAATTACAAAGCTTTCTTTGAATGTGTTTGACTTTTATTTGATTTAAAAGGCTTTGTTTGAATGTGTTTGACTTTTAATTTGATTCAATTAGCTTTGTAGAATGTATTTTACTTTTATTTGATTTAATTAGCTTTGTTTAAATGTGTTTGACTTTTAATTTGATTCAATTAGCTTTGTAGAATGTATTTTACTTTCATTTGATTTAATTAGCTTTGTGTGAATGCATTTGACTCTCATTTGATTCAATTAGCTTTGTTTGAATGTGTTTGACTTTCATTTGATTTAATTAGCTTTGTAGAATGTATTTTACTTTAATTTGATTTAATTAGATTTGTTTGAATGTATTTGACTCTCATTTGATTCAAATAGCTTTGTTTGAATGTGTTTGACTTTCATTGATTCAATTAGCTTTGTAGAATGTATTTGACTTTCATTTGATTCAAATAGCTTTGTTTGAATGTGTTTGATTTTCAATTGATTCAATTAGCTTTGTAGAATGTATTTTTTGACTTTCATTTGATTCGAAAGCTTTGTTTGAATGTGCTTGACTTTCATTTGATTCAATTAGCTTATTTTGAATGTATTTGACTTTCATTCAATTCAATTAGCTTTGTAGAATATATTTGACTTCCATTTGATTCAATTAGCTTTGTTTGAATTTGTTTGACTTTTATATGATTCAATTAGCTTTGTAGAATGTATTTGAACTTTATTTGATTTAATTAGCTTTGTGTGAATGTATTTGACTCTCATTTGATTCAAATAGCTTTGTTTGAATGTGTTTGACTTTCGTTTGATTCAATTAGCTTTGTAGAATGTAATAGACTTCATTTGATTCAAATAACTTTGTTTGAATGTGTTTGACATTCATTAATTTCAATAAGCTTTGTAGAATGTATTTGACTTTCATTTTATCCAAATAGCTTTGTTTGAATGTGTTTGACTTTCATTTGATTCAATTAGCTTTGTAGAATGTATTTGACTTTCAGTTGATTAAATTAGCTTTGTTTGAATGTGTTTGACTTTCATTTGATTCAAATAGCTTTGTTTGAATGTGTTTGACTTTCATTTGATTCAATTAGCTTCATTGAATATATTTGACTTTCATATGATTCAATTAGCTTTGTTTGAATGTGTTTGACTTTCATTTGATTCAATTAGCTTTGTAGAATGTATTTGACATTTATTTGATTTAATTAGCTTTGTTTGAATGTACTTGACTCTCATTTGATTCAAATAGCTTTGTTTGAATGTGTTTGACATTTATTTGATTCAATTAGCTTTGTAGAATGTATTTGACTTTTTTTTTTATTCCAATAGCTTTGTTTAAATGTGTTTGATTGTCATTTGATTCAATTAGCTTTGTAGAATGTATTTGACTTTTATTTGATTCAATTAGCTTTGTAGAATGTATTTTACTTTCATTTGATTTAATTAGCTTTGTGTGAATGCATTTGACTCTCATTTGATTCAATTAGCTTTGTTTGAATATGTTTGACTTTTATTTGATTTAATTAGCTTTGTAGAATGTATTTTACTTTAATTTGATTTAATTAGATTTGTTTGAATGCATTTGACTCTCATTTGATTCAAATAGCTTTGTTTGAATGTGTTTGACTTTCGTTTGATTCAATTAGCTTTGTAGAATGTAATAGACTTCATTTGATTCAAATAACTTTGTTTGAATGTGTTTGACATTCATTTGTTTCAATAAGCTTTGTAGAATGTATTTGACTTTCATTTTATTCAAATAGCTTTGTTTGAATGTGTTTGACTTTCATTTGATTCAATTAGCTTTGTAGAATGTATTTGACTTTCATTTGATTAAATTAGCTTTGTTTGAATGTGTTTGACTTTCATTTGATTCAAATAGCTTTGTTTGAATGTGTTTGACTTTCATTTGATTCAATTAGCTTCATTGAATATATTTGACTTTCATTTGATTCAATTAGCTTTGTTTGAATGTGTTTGACTTTCATTTGATTCAATTAGCTTTGTAGAATGTATTTGACATTTATTTGATTTAATTAGCTTTGTTTGAATGTACTTGACTCTCATTTGATTCAAATAGCTTTGTTTGAATGTGTTTGACATTTCATTGATTCAATTAGCTTTGTAGAATGTATTTGACTTTTTTTCATTCCAATAGCTTTGTATAAATGTGTTTGAATGTCATTTGATTCAATTAGCTTTGTAGAATGTATTTGACTTTTATTTGATTTAATTTGCTTTGTTTGAATGTATTTGACTCTCATTTGATTCAAATAGATTTGTAGGATGTATTTGACTTTCATTTGATTCAATTTGCTTTGTAGAATGTATTTGACTTTTATTTGATTCAAATAGCATTGTTTGAAAGTGTTTGAGTTTCATTTGATTCAATTAGCTTTGTAGAATGTATTTGACTTTCATTTGATTCAAATAGCTTTGTTTGAATGTGATTGAATTTCATTTGATTCAATTTGCTTTGTAGATTGCATTTCACTTTCATTTGATTTATATAGCTTTGTTTGAATGTGTTTGACTTTCATTTAAATTAAAAAGCTTTCTTTGAATGTGTTTGACTTTTATTTGATTTAAAAGGCTTTGTTTGAATGTGTTTGACTTTTATTTGATTCAATTAGCTTTGTAGAATGTATTTGACTTTCATTTTATTCAAATAGCTTTGTTTGAATGTGTTTGAATTTCATTTGATTCAATTTGCTTTGTATAATGCATTTCACTTTCATTTGATTTATATAGCTTTGTTTTAATGTGTTTGACTTTCATTTAATATAAAAAGCATTTTTTTAATGTGTTTGACATTCATTTGATTTAAAAGGCTTTGTTTGAATGTGTTTGACTTTCATATTATTCAATTAGCTTTGTAGAATGTATATGACTCTCATTTGATTCAAATAGCTTTGTTTGAATATGTTTGACTTTCATTTGATTCAATTAGCTTTGTAGAATGTATATGACTTTTATTTCATTCAAATAGCTTTGTTAGAATGTGTTTAACTATCATTTGATTCAATTAGCTTTGTTGAATGTATTCGACTCTTATTTGATTTAATTTGCTTTGTTTGAATGTATTTGACTCTCATTTGATTCAAATAGCTTTGTAGAATGTATTTGACTTTCATTTGATTCAAATAGCTTTGTAGAATGTATTTGACTTTCATTTGATTCAAATAGCTTTGTTTGAATGTGATTGACTTTCATTTTATTAAATTAGCTTTGTAGAATGTATTTGACTTTCATTTTATTCAA
This sequence comes from Chenopodium quinoa, assembly GCF_001683475.1. Lineage (NCBI taxonomy): Eukaryota > Viridiplantae > Streptophyta > Magnoliopsida > Caryophyllales > Amaranthaceae > Chenopodium > Chenopodium quinoa. The sequence continues at coordinate 26,504 of NW_018744237.1, read as the reverse complement.
ATAGCTTTGATTGAATGTGTTTGACTTTCATTTGATTCAAATAGCTTTGTTTGAATATGTGTAAATTTCATTTGATTTAATTAGCTTTGTAGAATGTATATGACTTTTATTTCATTCAAATAGCTTTGTTTGAATGTGTTTAACTATCATTTGATTCAATTAGCTTTGTTCAATGTATTCGACTCTTATTTGATTTAATTTGCTTTGTTTGAATGTATTTGACTCTCATTTGATTCAAATAGCTTTGTAGAATGTATTATACTTTCATTTGATTCAAATAGCTATGTAGAATGTATTTGACTTTCATTTGATTCAAATAGCTTTGTTTGAATGTGTTTGACATTTATTTGATTCAATTAGCTTTGTAGAATGTATTTGACTTTTTTTTATTCCAATAGCTTTGTTTAAATGTGTTTGACTGTCATTTGATTCAATTAGCTTTGTAGAATGTATTTGACTTTTATTTGATTTAATTTGCTTTGTTTGAATGTATTTGACTCTCATTTGATTCAAATAGATTTGTAGGATGTATTTGACTTTCATTTGATTCAAATAGCTTTGTAGAATATATTTGACTTTTATTTGATTCAAATAGCATTGTTTGAAAGTGTTTGAGTTTCATTTGATTCAATTAGCTTTGTAGAATGTATTTGACTTTCATTTGATTCAAATAGCTTTGTTTGAATGTGATTGAATTTCATTTGATTCAATTTGCTTTGTAGATTGCATTTCACTTTCATTTGATTTATATAGCTTTGTTTGAATGTGTTTGACTTTCATTTAAATTAAAAAGCTTTCTTTGAATGTGTTTGACTTTTATTTGATTTAAAAGGCTTTGTTTGAATGTGTTTGACTTTTAATTTGATTCAATTAGCTTTGTAGAATGTATTTTACTTTTATTTGATTTAATTAGCTTTGTTTAAATGTGTTTGACTTTTAATTTGATTCAATTAGCTTTGTAGAATGTATTTTACTTTCATTTGATTTAATTAGCTTTGTGTGAATGCATTTGACTCTCATTTGATTCAATTAGCTTTGTTTGAATGTGTTTGACTTTCATTTGATTTAATTAGCTTTGTAGAATGTATTTTACTTTAATTTGATTTAATTAGATTTGTTTGAATGTATTTGACTCTCATTTGATTCAAATAGCTTTGTTTGAATGTGTTTGACTTTCATTGATTCAATTAGCTTTGTAGAATGTATTTGACTTTCATTTGATTCAAATAGCTTTGTTTGAATGTGTTTAACTTTCAATTGATTCAATTAGCTTTGTAGAATGTATTTTTTGACTTTCATTTGATTCGAAAGCTTTGTTTGAATGTGCTTGACTTTCATTTGATTCAATTAGCTTATTTTGAATGTATTTGACTTTCATTCAATTCAATTAGCTTTGTAGAATATATTTGACTTCCATTTGATTCAATTAGCTTTGTTTGAATTTGTTTGACTTTTATATGATTCAATTAGCTTTGTAGAATGTATTTGAACTTTATTTGATTTAATTACCTTTGTGTGAATGAATTTGACTCTCATTTGATTCAAATAGCTTTGTTTGAATGTGTTTGACTTTCGTTTGATTCAATTAGCTTTGTAGAATGTAATAGACTTCATTTGATTCAAATAACTTTGTTTGAATGTGTTTGACATTCATTAATTTCAATAAGCTTTGTAGAATGTATTTGACTTTCATTTTATCCAAATAGCTTTGTTTGAATGTGTTTGACTTTCATTTGATTCAATTAGCTTTGTAGAATGTATTTGACTTTCAGTTGATTAAATTAGCTTTGTTTGAATGTGTTTGACTTTCATTTGATTCAAATAGCTTTGTTTGAATGTGTTTGACTTTCATTTGATTCAATTAGCTTCATTGAATATATTTGACTTTCATTTGATTCAATTAGCTTTGTTTGAATGTGTTTGACTTTCATTTGATTCAATTAGCTTTGTAGAATGTATTTGACATTTATTTGATTTAATTAGCTTTGTTTGAATGTACTTGACTCTCATTTGATTCAAATAGCTTTGTTTGAATGTGTTTGACATTTATTTGATTCAATTAGCTTTGTAGAATGTATTTGACTTTTTTTTTTATTCCAATAGCTTTGTTTGAATGTGTTTGACTGTCATTTGATTCAATTAGCTTTGTAGAATGTATTTGACTTTTATTTGATTCAATTAGCTTTGTAGAATGTATTTTACTTTCATTTGATTTAATTAGCTTTGTGTGAATGCATTTGACTCTCATTTGATTCAATTAGCTTTGTTTGAATATGTTTGACTTTTATTTGATTTAATTAGCTTTGTAGAATGTATTTTACTTTAATTTGATTTAATTAGATTTGTTTGAATGCATTTGACTCTCATTTGATTCAAATAGCTTTGTTTGAATGTGTTTGACTTTCGTTTGATTCAATTAGCTTTGTAGAATGTAATAGACTTCATTTGATTCAAATAACTTTGTTTGAATGTGTTTGACATTCATTTGTTTCAATAAGCTTTGTAGAATGTATTTGACTTTCATTTTATTCAAATAGCTTTGTTTGAATGTGTTTGACTTTCATTTGATTCAATTAGCTTTGTAGAATGTATTTGACTTTCATTTGATTAAATTAGCTTTGTTTGAATGTGTTTGACTTTCATTTGATTCAAATAGCTTTGTTTGAATGTGTTTGACTTTCATTTGATTCAATTAGCTTCATTGAATATATTTGACTTTCATTTGATTCAATTAGCTTTGTTTGAATGTGTTTGACTTTCATTTGATTCAATTAGCTTTGTAGAATGTATTTGACATTTATTTGATTTAATTAGCTTTGTTTGAATGTACTTGACTCTCATTTGATTCAAATAGCTTTGTTTGAATGTGTTTGACATTTCATTGATTCAATTAGCTTTGTAGAATGTATTTGACTTTTTTTCATTCCAATAGCTTTGTATAAATGTGTTTGAATGTCATTTGATTCAATTAGCTTTGTAGAATGTATTTGACTTTTATTTGATTTAATTTGCTTTGTTTGAATGTATTTGACTCTCATTTGATTCAAATAGATTCGTAGGATGTATTTGACTTTCATTTGATTCAAATAGCTTTGTAGAATGTATTTGACTTTTATTTGATTCAAATAGCATTGTTTGAAAGTGTTTGAGTTTCATTTGATTCAATTAGCTTTGTAGAATGTATTTGACTTTCATTTGATTCAAATAGCTTTGTTTGAATGTGATTGAATTTCATTTGATTCAATTTGCTTTGTAGATTGCATTTCACTTTCATTTGATTTATATAGCTTTGTTTGAATGTGTTTGACTTTCATTTAAATTAAAAAGCTTTCTTTGAATGTGTTTGACTTTTATTTGATTTAAAAGGCTTTGTTTGAATGTGTTTGACTTTTATTTGATTCAATTAGCTTTGTAGAATGTATTTGACTTTCATTTTATTCAAATAGCTTTGTTTGAATGTGTTTGAATTTCATTTGATTCAATTTGCTTTGTATAATGCATTTCACTTTCATTTGATTTATATAGCTTTGTTTTAATGTGTTTGACTTTCATTTAATATAAAAAGCATTTTTTTAATGTGTTTGACATTCATTTGATTTAAAAGGCTTTGTTTGAATGTGTTTGACTTTCATATTATTCAATTAGCTTTGTAGAATGTATATGACTCTCATTTGATTCAAATAGCTTTGTTTGAATATGTTTGACTTTCATTTGATTCAATTAGCTTTGTAGAATGTATATGACTTTTATTTCATTCAAATAGCTTTGTTAGAATGTGTTTAACTATAATTTGATTCAATTAGCTTTGTTGAATGTATTCGACTCTTATTTGATTTAATTTGCTTTGTTTGAATGTATTTGACTCTCATTTGATTCAAATAGCTTTGTAGAATGTATTTGACTTTCATTTGATTCAAATAGCTTTGTAGAATGTATTTGACTTTCATTTGATTCAAATAGCTTTGTTTGAATGTGATTGACTTTCATTTTATTAAATTAGCTTTGTAGAATGTATTTGACTTTCATTTTATTCAAATAGCTTTGATTGAATGTGTTTGACTTTCATTTGATTCAAATAGCTTTGTTTGAATATGTGTAAATTTCATTTGATTTAATTAGCTTTGTAGAATGTATATGACTTTTATTTCATTCAAATAGCTTTGTTTGAATGTGTTTAACTATCATTTGATTCAATTAGCTTTGTTCAATGTATTCGACTCTTATTTGATTTAATTTGCTTTGTTTGAATGTATTTGACTCTCATTTGATTCAAATAGCTTTGTAGAATGTATTATACTTTCATTTGATTCAAATAGCTATGTAGAATGTATTTGACTTTCATTTGATTCAAATAGCTTTGTTTGAATGTGTTTGACATTTATTTGATTCAATTAGCTTTGTAGAATGTATTTGACTTTTTTTTTATTCCAATAGCTTTGTTTAAATGTGTTTGACTGTCATTTGATTCAATTAGCTTTGTAGAATGTATTTGACTTTTATTTGATTTAATTTGCTTTGTTTGAATGTATTTGACTCTCATTTGATTCAAATAGATTTGTAGGATGTATTTGACTTTCATTTGATTCAAATAGCTTTGTAGAATATATTTGACTTTTATTTGATTCAAATAGCATTGTTTGAAAGTGTTTGAGTTTCATTTGATTCAATTAGCTTTGTAGAATGTATTTGACTTTCATTTGATTCAAATAGCTTTGTTTGAATGTGATTGAATTTCATTTGATTCAATTTGCTTTGTAGATTGCATTTCACTTTCATTTGATTTATATAGCTTTGTTTGAATGTGTTTGACTTTCATTTGAATTAAAAAGCTTTCTTTGAATGTGTTTGACTTTTATTTGATTTAAAAGGCTTTGTTTGAATGTGTTTGACTTTTAATTTGATTCAATTAGCTTTGTAGAATGTATTTTACTTTTATTTGATTTAATTAGCTTTGTTTAAATGTGTTTGACTTTTAATTTGATTCAATTAGCTTTGTAGAATGTATTTTACTTTCATTTGATTTAATTAGCTTTGTGTGAATGCATTTGACTCTCATTTGATTCAATTAGCTTTGTTTGAATGTGTTTGACTTTCATTTGATTTAATTAGCTTTGTAGAATGTATTTTACTTTAATTTGATTTAATTAGATTTGTTTGAATGTATTTGACTCTCATTTGATTCAAATAGCTTTGTTTGAATGTGTTTGACTTTCATTGATTCAATTAGCTTTGTAGAATGTATTTGACTTTCATTTGATTCAAATAGCTTTGTTTGAATGTCTTTGTCTTTCAATTGATTCAATTAGCTTTGTAGAATGTATTTTTTTGACTTTCATTTGATTCGAAAGCTTTGTTTGAATGTGCTTGACTTTCATTTGATTCAATTAGCTTATTTTGAATGTATTTGACTTTCATTCAATTCAATTAGCTTTGTAGAATATATTTGACTTCCATTTGATTCAATTAGCTTTGTTTGAATTTGTTTGACTTTTATATGATTCAATTAGCTTTGTAGAATGTATTTGAACTTTATTTGATTTAATTAGCTTTGTTTGAATGTATTTGACTCTCATTTGATTCAAATAGCTTTGTTTGAATGTGTTTGACTTTCGTTTGATTCAATTAGCTTTGTAGAATGTAATAGACTTCATTTGATTCAAATAACTTTGTTTGAATGTGTTTGACATTCATTAATTTCAATAAGCTTTGTAGAACGTATTTGACTTTCATTTTATCCAAATAGCTTTGTTTGAATGTGTTTGACTTTCATTTGATTCAAATAGCTTTGTTTGAATGTGTTTGACTTTCATTTGATTCAATTAGCTTCATTGAATATATTTGACTTTCATTTGATTCAATTAGCTTTGTTTGAATGTGTTTGACTTTCATTTGATTCAATTAGCTTTGTAGAATGTATTTGACATTTATTTGATTTAATTAGCTTTGTTTGAATGTACTTGACTCTCATTTGATTCAAATAGCTTTGTTTGAATGTGTTTGACATTTATTTGATTCAATTAGCTTTGTAGAATGTATTTGACTTTTTTTTTTTATTCCAATAGCTTTGTTTAAATGTGTTTGACTATCATTTGATTCATTTAGCTTTGTAGAATGTATTTGACTTTTATTTGATTCAATTAGCTTTGTAGAATGTATTTTACTTTCATTTGATTTAATTAGCTTTGTGTGAATGCATTTGACTCTCATTTGATTCAATTAGCTTTGTTTGAATATGTTTGACTTTTATTTGATTTAATTAGCTTTGTAGAATGTATTTTACTTTAATTTGATTTAATTAGATTTGTTTGAATGCATTTGACTCTCATTTGATTCAAATAGCTTTGTTTGAATGTGTTTGTTTTTCGTTTGATTCAATTAGCTTTGTAGAATGTAATAGACTTCATTTGATTCAAATAACTTTGTTTGAATGTGTTTGACATTCATTTGTTTCAATAAGCTTTGTAGAATGTATTTGACTTTCATTTTATTCAAATAGCTTTGTTTGAATGTGTTTGACTTTCATTTGATTCAATTAGCTTTGTAGAATGTATTTGACTTTCATTTGATTAAATTAGCTTTGTTTGAATGTGTTTGACTTTCATTTGATTCAAATAGCTTTGTTTGAATGTGTTTGACTTTCATTTGATTCAATTAGCTTCATTGAATATATTTGACTTTCATTTGATTCAATTAGCTTTGTTTGAATGTGTTTGACTTTCATTTGATTCAATTAGCTTTGTAGAATGTATTTGACATTTATTTGATTTAATTAGCTTTGTTTGAATGTACTTGACTCTCATTTGATTCAAATAGCTTTGTTTGAATGTGTTTGACATTTCATTGATTCAATTAGCTTTGTAGAATGTATTTGACTTTTTTTCATTCCAATAGCTTTGTATAAATGTGTTTGAATGTCATTTGATTCATGATGTGATTTTTAGTCCGAAAACTAAGCCTCACAAAGATATGAATCTAACCTAATTCTATACAGAAAATTCACCAAGAATTAAGCAAGAAACTTAGATTAATTAATCAAGAATCCACCTAATTAATCAACCTAGGTGATTGTTTTAACTAAAACAAACAAAACAGCAAATTGGAATCCACCAATCAAGAATTTAAGTAATCCAACTTAAACAAAAGCAATAAGAAATATTATTATGAATGTATGATTAAACTTGTATATTATTCGAAGATTACAACCCTATATTTATAAACTCAATCAATTATCCTAATCCCACTTGAATTAGAATTCTAATCCCCTAACAAAAACCCACGGATTGCATAACTTAATCAAGTTTAGATAACTTTGATTTAGTTATTTAATCCTACTTAAACTCTAACTACTCTTAAGATAAAACTTGCCTATTTTATCCTAACTCAAGCTTGCACTCCAAGCTATTATTGACGCCTACTAGACTAAAACAATTCCTAATGCAATTAGAAATCCTAAGTGCTTAAAACAAGAAAAACCCTTTCAAGTGAAAGGTAAAAACTTGTAAGCAAAAACCTAAGAAAGCTTTTAAAGAAACCTTAAAGAACTATCAAGAAGCTTCAAGAACTCCCAAGAACGCCACCATACAAAGCGTGGCTTTGTCTTGATGCCCCCGATAGTAAGTTTGACCTATTGAAGAAGCTTCCAAGTATAGATTCATGCTTTCTTGACTTTCTTGGAATAATTCTTCAACATGCTCATCGTTCACATTGATGCACGCATCATCCTCCCCTTCTTCAAAAGAATTTGCCCTCAAATCTTCAATAGCACCATCTGGCAAATACTTCACCAAATCCCCAATATTAAATGTTGCGCTTACACCATATTCTCCCGGCAATTCAAGCTTATATGCATTCTCATTGATCTTCTCAATAATCTTGAACGGCCCCTCACTTCTTGGCATCAATTTATTCTTTCGTTTGTTAGGAAATCTCTCTTTTCTCAAGTGTAGCCACACCAAGTCGCCAACTTCAAAACTTTGTGGCTTTTTGTTCTTGTTAGCTCGTGCTTTGTAGAGTTCATTGACACGTTCAATCCTAGCTCTAACTTGTGCGTGTAGCTTTATCATGTACTTGATTTTAGTCTCGGCATCCTTATGAATCACTTCCCCTTTTGGAATTTCAATTAAATCAATGGGCATTTTTGGATTGACACCATAAACAACTTCGAATGGTGTGTGTTTTGTGGCATAAGTAGGTGATCTATTGTAAGCAAACTCGGCATGAGCAAGCTTAATATCCCAATCTTTTTGTGTGTTGCTCACTAGTCCACGTAAAAGCACACCAAGAGTTCGATTTGTTACCTCCGTTTGTCCGTCCGTTTGCGGGTGATATGATGTACTAAATAACAGCTTCGTTCCCACCAACTTCCATAGTGATTTCCAAAAGAAACTCATGAACTTTGTATCACGATCACTCACAATACTGTTCGGCAACCCATGTAGTCTCACCACTTCCTTGAAATACAATTCCGCCACTTTCATAGCATCGTCCACTTTGTGACAAGGTATGAAATGAGCCATCTTGGAAAATCGATCCACTACAACCATGATTGAGTCCTTTCCTCTTTGAGTCCTTGGCAAACCAACTACAAAATCCATAGACACGTCTTCCCAAGGTGAATCTGGCACGGGCAAGGGCGTATATAAGCCTTGATGAAACGTAGCCTTGGCTTTTTGACATGTTGCACACCTAGAAACTATTGATTGTACATCCGCTAGCATTCTAGGCCAATAAAAATGCTCTTGCAGCATAGTTAATGTTTTCGTTATGCCAAAATGTCCCGCTATCCCTCCTCCATGCACTTCTCTTACTATTAATTCTCTAATAGAACACTTAGGCACGCACAAACGATTCCCCTTGAAAAGAAAACCGTCTTGTAAAACATAGGAACCTACGGCCCCCTTGGAACACTCCTCTAGGATTGTAGAGAAATCCACGTCCCCTTATAGTACTCCTTGATTAACGCGAAACCAAGTAGTTTACAATTCAACACTCCAAGCAACGTGTGTCTTCTAGATAGTGCATCGGCCACTACATTTGCTTTCCCCTCCTTATACTTTGAAGAAAAATTGAAAGCTTGTAGAAACTCTACCCATTTAGCATGTCTAGGGTTCAATTTTTGTTGACCATGAATGTACTTCAAAGCTTCGTGATCACTATGCAACACAAAGTGATTTGGGCGCAAATAGTGACTCCAATGGTCCAATGCTCGCACAATAGCATAGAACTCCTTGTCATAGGTAGAATAGTTCAATCTAGCACCGTTTAATTTCTCACTAAAATAGGCAATAGGGCGCTTCTTTTGAACCAAAACGGCACCAATCCCTACACCACTAGCGTCGGTCTCTACCTCAAATGGTTGTGAAAAATCCGGCAATGCAAGTACGGGTGCTTCACATAGCTTCCTTTTGACCAAATCAAATGCACGTTGGGCTTCCTTGGTCCACTCGAATTTTCCCTTGTCTTTCTTCAAGCATTCAGTCATAGGTGCAACTATCGTGGAAAAATTCTTCACAAATCTTCTATAAAACGACGCTAGACCATGAAACGATCTAACTTCACTCACATTGGTAGGTACGGGCCAAGTCTTGATAGCTTCAACCTTGGATTGATCCACGGACACACCATCTTTGGATACTACATACCCTAGAAACGTCACGCTAGGAACAAGAAAATAACATTTTTCCAATTTTGCGTACAACTTCTTCTCCCTAAGAACCTCCAAAACGCTTCTCAAATGCATTAGATGATCATTGAAATTTTCAGAATAAATTAATATGTCATCCAAGTAAACAACTACGAACCTTCCAAGAAATGGTTTCAACACCTCGTTCATCAATCTCATAAATGTACTGGGCGCATTGGTTAGACCAAAAGGCATGACCAACCACTCATACAACCCACTTTAGTCTTGAAAGCCGTCTTCCATTCATCTCCTTCCCTCATGCGTATTTGATGATAGCCACTCATAAGATCAATCTTGGAAAATAGCTTTGAACCATGCAATTCGTCTAACAAATCATCAAGTCTAGGTATAGGAAATCTATACTTGATGGTTATGTTGTTCACACTCCTACTATCAATGCACATACGCCAACTCCCATCTTTTTTTGGAACTAACAATGTAGGCACGGCACATGGGCTCATACTCTCTTTCACGTAGCCTCTTTGCATCAATTCCTCTATTTGACGTTGCATTTCCTTTGTTTCTTCCGGATTACTTCTATATGCTGCCTTGTTAGGTAGTGGAGCTCCCGGAATAAGATCAATTTGATGTTCAATACCACGAATTGGTGGTAATCCCGGTGGTAATTCACTAGGAAAAACATCACAATACTCTTGCAATACTACTTCTAATTCCACGGGCCTCTTTTCTTGTTTACTTTCATTCACTTGCACATTGTTAGCCACCATAATATATACTATATTGTTGTTGTTGATCTCTTTCTCCAACTCCTTTTCCCCAATTAAATATGCACCTTTTGAACTAGGGTTAATTCTATGATCAACAAGTGGTTTCAATGCATATGATTTTTCCCCTTTCCTTTTCGAATTAATATACACATTTGTCCTACCATTAAACTTGACAAATCTATCATATTGCCATGGTCTACCCAATAAGATATGACAAGCATCCATAGGGCATACATCACATAAAACTTTATCATGATATTTGCCAATTGAAAAGGTGATTAGGGCTCGTTTCGTTACCTTCACGTCACTAGCATCATTGAGCCAATGTAGCTTGTAAGGTTTTGGGTGATCGGTTGTAGGCCACTCTAATTTGTTGATCAAAGTTGTAGACACCACATTTGTGCAACTTCCCGAGTCTATTATTACGTCACACAATCGATCTTCCACCTTGCACCTTGTTAAAAAGATTTTCTCTCTTTGATTCTCTTCAACGGGCATAGGTTTAGAGTGAAGAGCTCTCCTTAGAACCAAGCTCTTTCCTTGCGTTTCACCATCAACCTCTTCGGCACTACCTCCTCTTCTTCAAAATCACGTTCTTTCTCGACCACAACCTCCATGTCACTATTTCCCTCGCACCTAGCTTTCTCTTCTTCCCATTCTTGAGCCGTCATAGTGCGTTTTGAGTAGCAATTGCTTGCTATGTGGCCAACACTCCCACATTTGAAACATTTTCTATCTTCGGTCACCTTCTTGCTAGCTTCGTTTCTGGGTTTGTTATCTTTAGCATACGGATTAGAAGAAGTCCTATCAAAGGTAGGCTTGTCACTAGCCTTTGTGAACGTGCGTGTGAACGGTTTCACACTTGAGGTCTTCTTGGCCTTGAATTGTCTTTCAACCTTAATGGCCGCCTTGCATACTTCTTCAAACGAATAGTATTCGTGCAATTCAATCTTCTCTTGAACATTTTCGTTCAAACCTGCAATAAAACGTGCTATTTTGTGCCCTAGAATTTCTTCTAAATCACACAATAAACATAGTTTCTCAAACTCACACAAATAAGCCTCCACGGATTGATTTCCTTGCTTAAAAGTCTGCATCTTGAGATACACTTCTTGCACGTACTCATGGGGCACAAATTGACGCTTCATATATTTCTGCAATTGTGTCCAAGTAGTGATCTTGGATCGTCCCTCCTTGCGTCTCTTTTTCTTGAGATTATCATACCATAAACTCGCATAACCTGTGAGTTTTAATTCAGCAAGTTTGCACCTCTTTCGTTCATCATACTCCTTGTAATCAAAGAGTGTTTCGGCTCTTCTAACCCACTCAAAATATTTTTCGGGGTCTAGCATACTACCATTGAATTCCGGAAAATCTAACCTTATATTTCGGTCATCATCTTTGGCCTTGTTCTTTCCGTCTATGCCTTCTAGGTTCATCACTCGAAGATGAATCTTTATGGCGTGATCTACTTGCTTTTCTCCTTTCATATTCGTCTTCACTTGAACTAGAAATTGCAACTGATTTGTTCTTCCTTGAAGATGAAGTTTTGTCACGTTCGTCAAGCCTAGCCAATACTTCTTGCAATTGTTGTGACAATCGCTCTATTTGACGATCCCTCCGCAAGTTATGCGCTTGATCAAGGTTCAAACCCCTTGGAATCCCTGGGATTTCTTCGTCACTCATTGCTCCTACACAAACCAGGTTTAGTTTATGCAAAATCTTGATTAAAAGATTGAATCTTGATTGATTCTTGAAGCAAATAAGAACCGTTCTCCAGATCGCAACTTTGTGTAACACTCTCAAAAGTTTGAGGTTGCACAGACTTCGTTACGCGTCCAATTGACACGAAATTTTGACACAATGTTGATCTACGTTTTCTGAATCTTGCCACAAAATTTTCAGCCAAAAATTCCAAGCCTAACGTCACCAGTTTAAATTCTACCGAAACTGTGCTCTGATACCAAGATGATGTGATTTTTAGTCCGAAAACTAAGCCTCACAAAGATATGAATCTAACCTAATTCTATACAGAAAATTCACCAAGAATTAAGCAAGAAACTTAGATTAATTAATCAAGAATCCACCTAATTAATCAACCTAGGTGATTGTTTTAACTAAAACAAACAAAACAGCAAATTGGAATCCACCAATCAAGAATTTAAGTAATCCAACTTAAACAAAAGCAATAAGAAATATTATTATGAATGTATGATTAAACTTGTATATTATTCGAAGATTACAACCCTATATTTATAAACTCAATCAATTATCCTAATCCCACTTGAATTAGAATTCTAATCCCCTAACAAAAACCCACGGATTGCATAACTTAATCAAGTTTAGATAACTTTGATTTAGTTATTTAATCCTACTTAAACTCTAAACTACTCTTAAGATAAAACTTGCCTATTTTATCCTAACTCAAGCTTGCACTCCAAGCTATTATTGACGCCTACTAGACTAAAAACAATTCCTAATGCAATTAGAAATCCTAAGTGCTTAAAACAAGAAAAACCCTTTCAAGTGAAAGGTAAAAACTTGTAAGCAAAAACCTAAGAAAGCTTTTAAAGAAACCTTAAAGAACTATCAAGAAGCTTCAAGAACTCCCAAGAACGCCACCATACAAAGCGTGGCTTTGTCTTGATGCCCCCGATAGTAAGTTTGACCTATTGAAGAAGCTTCCAAGTATAGATTCATGCTTTTCTTGACTTTCTTGGAATAATTCTTCAACATGCTCATCGTTCACATTGATGCACGCAATTCAATTAGCTTTGTAGATGTATTACTTTCATTTATTTAAGCTTTGTTTGAATGTTTTGCTTTCTTTACTCAATAGATTTGATTATTTGACTTTCATTTGATTAAATTGCTTTGTTTATTTGAACTATTTCAAGCATTTTGAAAGTGTTTGACTTTCATTTGATTCAATTAGCTTTGTAGAATGTATTTGACTTTCATTTGATTCAAATAGCTTTGTTTGAATGTGTTTGAATTTCATTTGATTCAATTAGCTTTGTTTGAATATGTTTGACTTTCATTTGATTTAATTAGTGTTTTTTATTTGATTTAATTAGATTTTTTTAATGTTTTTGACTTTCATTTGATTTAATTAGCTTTTTTTTATTGTGTTTGACTTTCATTTGATTCATGTTTACTTTCATTTGATTTAATTAGCTTTGTTGAATTTGACTTTCATTTGATTCAAAAAGCTTTGTTTGAATGTTTTGACTTTCATTATTTATTCTTTGTTCGAATGTTTGTTTGATTCAATTAGATTTGTAGAATGCATTTGACTTTTATTGATTGAAATAGCTTTGTCTGAATGTGTTTGACTTTCATTTATTTAATTAGGTTTTTTAGATGTTTTTGACTTTCATTTGATTCAATTAGCTTTGTTAAATGCATTTGACTTTCATTTGATTCAAAAGCTCTGTTTGGATGTGTTTGACTTACATTTGATTCAATTATTTGTTTGAATGTGTTTGACTTTCATTTGATTCAATTAGCTTTGTTGAATTCTTTGACTTTCATTTGATTCAATTAGTTTGTTTGAATGTGTTTTACTTTCATTTGATTCAATTAGCTTTGTTTGAATGTGTTTGACTTTATTTGACTTTCATTGATTCAAACTTTCATTTGCTTTTGATGCTTTCATTTGATTCAATTGGCTTTGTTCAAATGTTTTTTACTTTCATTTGATTCAATTAGATTTGTAGAATGCATTTGACTTTCATTTGATTCAAATAGCTTTGTCTGAATGTGTTTCACTTTCATTTGATTTAATTGGATTTTTTTAGATGTTTTTGACTTTCATTTGATTCAATTTTGTTGAATGCATTTGACTTTCATTTGATTCAAAAAGCTTTGTTTGAATGTATTTGACTTACATTTGATTCAATTAGCTTTGTTTGAATGTGTTTGACTTTCATTTGATTTAATTAGCTTTGCAGATTGCATTTGACCTTCATTTGATCAAAAACTCTTTTTTGAATGTGTTTGACTTTCATTTATTCAATTAGCTCTGTTTGAATGTGTTTGACTTTCATTTGATTCAATTAGGTTTGTTTTAATGTGTTTTACTTTCATTTGATTCAATTAGCTTTGTTTGAATGTGTTTGACTTTCATTTGATTCAATTAGAATGTGTTTGACTTTCATTTGATTCAATTGGCTTTGTTCAAATGTTTTTTACTTTCATTTGATTCAATTAGATTTGTAGAATGCATTTGACTTTCATTTGATTCAAATAGCTTTGTCTAAATGTGTTTGACTTTCATTTGATTTAATTAGATTTTTTAGATGTTTTTGACTTTCATTTGATTCAATGAGCTTTGTTGAATGCATTTGACTTTCATTTGATTCAAAAAGCTTTGTTTGAATGTATTTGACTTACATTTATTCAATTAGCTTTGTTTGAATGTGTTTAACTTTCATTTGATTTGATTAGCTTTGATTGCATTTGACCTTCATTTGATTCAAAAAACTCTTTTTGAATGTGTTTGACTTTCATTTGATTCAATTAGCTCTGTTTGAATGTGTTTGACTTTCATTTGATTCAATTAGGTTTGTTTTAATGTGTTTTACTTTCATTTGATTCAATTAGCTTTGTTTGAATGTGTTTGACTTTCATTTGATTCAATTAGGTTTTGTTTGAATGTGTTTGACTTTTCATTTGATTCAATTGGCTTTGTTCAAATGTTTTTTAATTTCATTTGATTCAATTAGATTTGTAGAATGCATTTGACTTTCATTTGATTCAAATAGCTTTGTCTGAATGTGTTTGACTTTCATTTGATTTAATTAGATTTTTTTAGTTGTTTTTTACTTTCATTTGATTCAATGAGCTTTGTTGAATGCATTTGACTTTCATTTGATTCAAAAGCTTTGTTTGAATGTATTTGACTTACATTTGATTCAATTAGCTTGTTTGAATGTGTTTGACTTTCATTTGATTTTGATTAGCTTTGTTGCATTTGACCTTCATTTGATTCAAAAAACTCTTTTTGAATGTGTTTGACTTTCATTTGATTCAGCGCTTTCAATTAGCTTTCTTTCATTTGATTCAAATAGAATGTGTTTGACTTTCATTTGATTCAATTAGCTTGTTTTGAATGTGTTTGACTTTCATTTGATTTCTTTCATTTGATTCAATTAGCTTTTTTGAATGTGTTTGACTTTCATTTGATTCAATTAGCTTTATAGAATGCATTTGACTTTCATTTGATTCAAATAGTTTTGTTTGAATGTGTTTGACTTTTATTGATTTAATTTGAATTTTTTAGATGTTTTTTACTTTCATTTGATTCAATTAGATTTGTAGAATGCATATGACTTTCAGTTATACAAATAGCTTTGTCTGAATGTGTTTGACTTTCATTTGATTTAATTAGATTTTTTTTAGATGTTTTTTACTTTCGTTTGATTCAATTAGCTTTGTTGAACGCATTTGACTTTATTTTATTCAAAAAGCTCTATTTGAATGTGTTTGACTTAATTTTATCCAATTAGCTTTGTTTCAATGTGTTTGACTTTCATTTGATTCAATTAGCTTTGTAGATTGTGTTTGACCTTCATTTGATTCAAAAAGCTCTTTTTAAATGTGTTTGACTTTCATTTTATTTAATTAGCTCTGTTTGAATGATTTTGACTTTCATTTGATTCAATTAGCTTTGTTTGAATGTGTTTGACTTTCATTTGATTCAATTGGTTTGTTTGAATGTGTTTGACTTTCATTTGATTCAATTGGCTTGTTCAAATGTTTTTAATTTCATTTGATTCAATTAGATTTGTAGAATGCATTTGACTTTCATTTGATTCAAATAGCTTTGTCTGAATGTGTTTGACTTTCATTTGATTTAATTAGATTTTTTTAGTTGTTTTTACTTTCATTTGATTCAATGAGCTTTGTTGAATGCATTTGACTTCATTTGATTCAAAAAGCTTTGTTTGAATGTATTTGACTTACATTTGATTCAATTAGCTTGTTTGAATGTGTTTGACTTTCATTTGATTTTGATTAGCTTTGCGGATTGCATTTGACCTTCATTTGATTCAAAAACTCTTTTTGAATGTGTTTGACTTTCATTTGATTCAATTAGCTCTATTTGAATGTGTTTGACTTTCATTTGATTCAATTAGGTTTGTTTTAATGTGTTTTACTTTCATTTGATTCAATTAGCTTTGTTTGAATGTGTTTGACTTTCATTTGATTCAATTAGCTTTATAGAATGCATTTGACTTTCATTTGATTCAAATAGTTTTGTTTGAATGTGTTTGACTTTTATTGATTTAATTTGAATTTTTTAGATGTTTTTTACTTTCATTTGATTCAATTAGATTTGTAGAATGCATATGACTTTCAGTTATACAAATAGCTTTGTCTGAATGTGTTTGACTTTCATTTGATTTAATTAGATTTTTTTAGATGTTTTTTACTTTCGTTTGATTCAATTAGCTTTGTTGAACGCATTTGACTTTCATTTTATTCAAAAAGCTCTATTTGAATGTGTTTGACTTAAGTTTTATCAATTAGCTTTGTTTCAATGTGTTTGACTTTCATTTGATTCAATTAGCTTTGTAGATTGTGTTTGACCTTCATTTGATTCAAAAAGCTCTTTTTAAATGTGTTTGACTTTCATTTTATTTAATTAGCTCTGTTTGAATGATTTTGACTTTCATTTGATTCAATTAGCTTTGTTCTTTCATTTGATTCAATTTTTGTTTGAATGTGTTTGACTTTCATTTGATTCAATTGGCTTTGTTTTTTTTTTTCATTTGATTCAATTAGATTTGTAGAATGCATTTGACTTTCATTTGATTCAAATAGCTTTGTCTGAATTTGTTTGACTTTCATTTGATTTAATTAGATTTTTTTAGTTGTTTTTTACTTTCATTTGATTCAATGAGCTTTGTTGCATTTGACTTTGATTCAAAAAGCTTGTTTGAATGTATTTGACTTACATTTGATTCAATTAGCTTTTTGAATGTGTTTGACTTTCATTTGATTCTTTGATTGCATTTGACCTTCATTTGATTCAAAAAACTCTTTTTGAATGTGTTTGACTTTCATTTGATTCAATTAGATTGAATGTGTTTGACTTTCATTTGATTCAATTTTGTTTTAATGTGTTTACTTTCATTTGATTCAATTAGCTTTGTTTGAATGTGTTTGACTTTCATTTGATTCAATTAGCTTCATTTGACTTTCATTTGATTCAAATAGTTTTGTTTGAATGTGTTTGATCTTTTATTGATTTAATTTGAATTTTTTGATGTTTTTTTTCATTTGATTCAATTAGATTTGTAGAATGCATTGACTTTCAATACAAATAGCTTTGTCTGAATGTGTTTGACTTTCATTTGATTTAATTAGATTTTTTTAGATGTTTTTTACTTTCGTTTGATTCAATTAGCTTTGTTGAACGCATTTGACTTTCATTTTATTCAAAAAGCTCTATTTGAATGTGTTTGACTTAAGTTTAAATTAGCTTTGTTTCAATGTGTTTGACTTTCATTTGATTCAATTAGCTTTGTAATTGTGTTGACCTTCATTTGATTCAAAAAGCTCTTTTTAAATGTGTTTGACTTTCATTTTATTTAATTAGCTCTGTTTGAATGATTTTGACTTTCATTTGATTCAATTAGGTTTTTTGAATGTGTTTGACTTTCATTTGATTCAATTGGCTTTGTTCGAATATTTTTGACTTTCATTTGATTTAATTAGCTTTGTAGAATGCATTTGACTTTCATTTGATTCAAATAGCTTTGTCTGAATGTGATTGACTTTCATTTGATTCAATTAGCTTTGTTCAATGCATTTGACTTTCATTTGATTCAAAAGCTTTTTGAATGTGTTTGACTTACATTTCATTCAAATAGCTTTGTTTGAATGTGTTTAACTTTCATTGATTCAATTAGCTTTGTAGATTAAATTTGACCTTAATTTGATTCAAAAGATTTTTTGAATGGGTTGGACTTTTATTTGATTCAATTAGTTCATTTTGAATGTGTTCGTCTTTCATTTGATTCTATTAGGTTTGTTTGAATGTGTTTAAATTTCATTTGATTCAATTAGCTTTGTAGATTGCATTTGACTTTCATTTAATTCAAATAGCTTTGTTTGAATGTGTTTGACTTTCATTTGATTTATTAGCTTTTTTTTATTTTTTTACTTTCATTTGATTTAATTTTTTTTAGATGTTTTTGACTTTCATTTGATTCAATTAGCTTTTTGAATGCATTTGACTTTCATTTGATTCAAAGCTTTGTTTGAATGTGTTTGACTTTCATTGGTTTCAATTGGCTTTTTTCGATTGTTTTTTACTTCCATTTGATTAAATAGATTTGTAGAATGCATTTGACTTTCATTTGATTCAAATAGCTTTGTTTGAAAGTGTTGACTTTCATTTGATTTAATTAGGTTTTTTTAGATTTTTTTGACTTTCATTTGATTCAATTAGCTTTGTTGAATGCATTTGACTTTCATTTGATTCAAAAAGCTCTGTTTGAATGTGTTTGACTTACATTTGATTCAATTAGCTTGTTTAAATGTGTTTTGACTTTCATTTGATTCAATTAGCTCTGTTTGAATGTCTTTGACTTTCATTTTGATTCAATTAGTTTGTTTGAATGTGTTTTACTTTCATTTGATTCAATTAGCTTTGTTTAAAGTGTTTGACTTTAATTTGATTCAATTGGCTTTATAGAATGCTTTTGACTTTCATTTGATTCAAATAGTTTTGTTTGAATGTGTTTGACTTTTATTTGATTTTTTGATGTTTTTCCTTTCATTTGATTCAATTAGATTTGTAGAATGCATTTGAATTTCATTTGATTCAAATAGCTTTGTCTGAATGTGTTTGTCTTTCATTTGATTTAATTAGATTTTTTTTTAAATGTTTTTTGACTTTATTGATTTAATTAGCTTTGTTGAATGCATTTGACTTTAATTTGATTCAAAAAGCTTTTTGAATGTGTTTGACTTACATTTGATCCAATCAGCTTTGTTTGAATGTGTTTGACTTTCATTTGATTCAATTAGCTTTGTTTGAATGTGTTTTGACTTTATTCAATTAGGTTTGTTTGAATGTGTTTGATTTTCATTTGATTCAATTGGCTTTTTTGGAATGTTTTTTACTTTCATTTGATTCAATTAGCTTTGTAGAAGCATTTGACTTTCAATTTGATTCAATAGAATGTGTTTGACTTTCATTTGATTCAATTAGCTTGTTTGAATGTGTTTGACTTTTATTTGATTCTATTAGGTTTGTTTGAATGTGTTTTACTATAATTTGATTCAGCTTTGTTTAAATGTGTTTGACTTTCATTTGATTCAATTAGCTTTCATTTGACTTTCATTTGATTCAATTAGCTCTGTTTGAATGTGTTTCTTTCATTTGATTCTATTAGGTTTGTTTGAATGCGTTTAACTTTCATTTGATTCAATTAGCTTTGTAGATTGCATTTGACTTTCATTTAATTCAAATAGCTTTGTTGAATATGTTTGACTTTCATTTGATTTAATTAGCTTTTTTTTTGTGTTTGAGTTTCATTTGATTTAATTAGATTTTTTTACATGTTTTTGACTTTCATTTGATTTAATTAGCTTTTTTATTGTGTTTGACTTTCATTTGATTTAATTAGATTTTTTTACATGTTTTTTGACTTTCATTTGATTTAATTAGCTTTGTTGAATGCATTTGACTTTCATTTGATTCAAAAGCTTTGTTAGAATGTGTTTGACTTTCATTGGATTTATTTGGCTTTGTTCGAATGTTTTTTACTTCCATTTGATTCAATTAGATTTGTAGAATGCATTTGACTTTCATTCGATTCAAATAGCTTTGTCTGAATGTGTTTGACTTTCATTTGATTTAATTAGGTTTTTTAGATGTTTTTTACTTTCATTTCATTCAATTAGCTTTGTTAAATGCATTTGACTTTTATTTGATTCAAAAAGATGTGTTTGACTTACATTTGATTCAATTACCTTTGTTTGAATGTGTTTGACTTTCATTTGATTCAATTAGCTCTGTTTGAATATCTTTGACTTTCATTTGATTCAATTAGGTTTGTTTGAATGTGTTTTACTTTCATTTGATTCAATTAGCTTTGTTTGAATGTGTTTGACTTTCATTTAATTCAATTAGATTTATAGAATGCTTTTGATTTTCACTTGATTCAAATAGTTTAATGTGTTTGACTTTCATTTTATTCAATTAACACTGTTTATGTGTTTGACTTTCAATTGATTCATATAGGTTTGTTTGAATGTGTTTGACTTTCATTTGATTCAATTGGCTTTGTTCAATGTTTTTTACTTTCATTTGATTCAATTAGATTTGTAGAATGCATTTGACTTTCATTTGATTCAAATAGCTTTGTCTGAATGTGTTTGACTTTCATTTGATTTAATTGGATTTTTTTAGATGTTTTTTGACTTTCATTTTATTCAATGACCTTTGTTGAATGCATTTTACTTTCATTTGATTCAAAAGCTTTGTTTGAATGTATTTGACTTACATTTGATTCAATTAGCTTTGTTTGAATGTGTTTGACTTTCATTTGATTTGATTAGCTTTGGATTGCATTGACCTTCATTTGATTCAAAAACTCTTTTTGAATGTGTTTGACTTTCATTTGATTCAATTAGCTCTGTTTGAATGTGTTTAACTTTCATTTGATTCAATTAGGTTTGTTTTAATGTGTTTTACTTTCATTTGATTCAATTAGCTTTGTTTGAATGTGTTTGACTTTCATTTGATTCAATTAGGTTTGTTTGAATGTGTTTGACTTTCATTTGATTCAATTGCTTTGTTCAAAATGTTTTTTACTTTCATTTGATTCAATTAGATTTGTAGAATGCATTGGACTTTCATTTGATTCAAATAGCTTTGTCTGAATGTGTTTGACTTTCATTTGATTTAATTAGATTTTTTAGTTGTTTTTGACTTTCATTTGATTCAATGAGCTTTGTTGAATGCATTTGACTTTCATTTGATTCAAAAAGCTTTGTTTGAATGTATTTGACTTACATTTGATTCAATTAGCTTTGTTTGAATGTGTTTGACTTTCATTTGATTTTAGCTTTGAAGATTGCATTTGACTTTCATTTGATTCAAAACTCTTTTTGAATGTGTTTGACTTTCATTTGATTCAATTAGCTCTGTTTGAATGTGTTTGACTTTCATTTGATTCAATTAGGTTTGTTTTAATGTGTTTTACTTTCATTTGATTCAATTAGCTTTGTTTGAATGTGTTTGACTTTCATTTGATTCAATTAGTTTGTTTGAATGTTTTGACTTTCATTTGATCAATTTTTGTTCAAATGTTTTTTAATTTTTGATTCAATTAGATTTGTAGAATGCATTTGACTTTCATTTGATTCAAATAGCTTTGTCTGAATGTGTTTGACTTTCATTTGATTTAATTAGATTTTTTTAGTTGTTTTTGACTTTCATTTGATTCAATGAGCTTTGTTGAATGCATTTGACTTTCATTTGATTCAAAAAGCTTTGTTTGAATGTATTTGACTTACATTTGATTCAATTAGCTTGTTTGAATGTGTTTGACTTTCATTTGATTTGATTGATTAGCTTTGCAGATGCATTTGACCTTCATTTGATTCAAAAAACTCTTTTTGAATGTGTTTGACTTTCATTTGATTCAATTAGCTTGTTTGAATGTGTTTGACTTTCATTTGATTCAATTAGGTTTGTTTTAATGTGTTTTGCTTTCATTTGATTCAATTAGCTTTGTTTGAATGTGTTTGACTTTCATTTGATTCAATTAGCTTTATAGAATGCATTTGACTTTCATTTGATTCAAATAGTTTTGTTTGAATGTTTGATCTTTTATTGATTTAATTTGAATTTTTTAGATGTTTTTTACTTTCATTTGATTCAATTAGATTTGTAGAATGCATATGACTTTCATTATACAAATAGCTTTGTCTGAATGTGTTTGACTTTCATTTGTTTTAATTAGATTTTTTTAGATGTTTTTACTTTCGTTTGATTCAATTAGCTTTGTTGAAAGCATTTGACTTTCATTTTATTCAAAAAGCTTATTTGAATGTGTTTTGACTTAATTTTATCCAATTAGCTTTGTTTCAATGTGTTTGACTTTCATTTGATTCAATTAGCTTTGTAGATTGTGTTTGACCTTCATTTGATTCAAAAGCTCTTTTTAATGTGTTTGACTTTCATTTTATTTAATTAGCTTGTTTGAATGATTTTGACTTTCATTTGATTCAATTAGGTTTGTTTGAATGTGTTTGACTTTCATTTGATTCAATTGGCTTTGTTCGAATGTTTTTGACTTTCATTTGATTTAATTAGCTTTGTAGAATGCATTTGACTTTCATTTGATTCAAATAGCTTTGTCTGAATGTGATTGACTTTCATTTGATTTAATTAGGTTTTTTTGGATATTTTTGACTTTAATTTGATTCAATTAGCTTTGTTGAATGCATTTGACTTTCATTTGATTCAAAAAGCTCTGTTTGAATGTGTTTGACTTACATTTCATTCAAATAGCTTTGTTTGAATGTGTTTAACTTTCATTTGATTCAATTAGCTTTGTAGATTAAATTTGACCTTAATTTGATTCAAAAAGATCTTTTGAATGGGTTGGACTTTTATTTGATTCATTAGTTCATTTTGAATGTGTTCGTCTTTCATTTGATTCTATTAGGTTTGTTTGAATGTGTTTAAATTTCATTTGATTCAATTAGCTTTGTAGATTGTTTGACTTTCATTTAATTCAATAGGTTTGTTTTAATGTGTTTTACTTTCATTTGATTCAATTAGCTTTGTTTGAATGTGTTTGACTTTCATTTGATTCAATTTTGTTTGAATGTGTTTGACTTTCATTTGATTTGGCTTTGTTCAAATGTTTTTTATTTCATTTGATTCAATTAGATTTGTAGAATGCATTTGACTTTCATTTGATTCAAATAGCTTTGTCTGAATGTGTTTGACTTTCATTTGATTTAATTAGATTTTTTTAGTTGTTTTTGACTTTCATTTGATTCAATGAGCTTTGTTGAATGCATTTGACTTTCATTTGATTCAAAAAGCTTTGTTTGAATGTATTTGACTTACATTTGATTCAATTAGCTTTTTGAATGTGTTTGACTTTCATTTGATTTGATTGATTAGCTTTGCAGATTGCATTTGACCTTCATTTGATTCAAAAAACTCTTTTTGAATGTGTTTGACTTTCATTTGATTCAATTAGCTCTGTTTGAATGTGTTTGACTTTCATTTGATTCAATTAGGTTTGTTTTAATGTGTTTTACTTTCATTTGATTCAATTAGCTTTGTTTGAATGTGTTTGACTTTCATTTGATTCAATTAGCTTTATAGAATGCATTTGACTTTCATTTGATTCAAATAGTTTTGTTTGAATGTTTGACTTTTATTGATTTAATTTGAATTTTTTAGATGTTTTTTACTTTCATTTGATTCAATTAGATTTGTAGAATGCATATGACTTTCAGTTATACAAATAGCTTTGTCTGAATGTGTTTGACTTTCATTTGTTTTAATTAGATTTTTTTAGATGTTTTTTACTTTCGTTTGATTCAATTAGCTTTGTTGAACGCATTTGACTTTCATTTTATTCAAAAAGCTCTATTTGAATGTGTTTGACTTAAGTTTTATCCAATTAGCTTTGTTTCAATGTGTTTGACTTTCATTTGATTCAATTAGCTTTGTAGATTGTGTTTGACCTTCATTTGATTCAAAAAGCTCTTTTTAAATGTGTTTGACTTTCATTTTATTTAATTAGCTCTGTTTGAATGATTTTGACTTTCATTTGATTCAATTAGGTTTGTTTGAATGTGTTTGACTTTCATTTGATTCAATTGGCTTTGTTCGAATGTTTTTTGACTTTCATTTGATTCAATGAGCTTTGTTGAATGCATTTGACTTTCATTTGATTCAAAAAGCTCTGTTTGAATGTGTTTGACTTACATTTCATTCAAATAGCTTTGTTTGAATGTGTTTAACTTTCAATTGATTCAATTAGCTTTGTAGATTAAATTTGACCTTAATTTGATTCAAAAAGATCTTTTTGAATGGGTTTGGACTTTTATTTGATTCAATTAGTTCATTTTGAATGTGTTCGTCTTTCATTTGATTCTATTAGGTTTGTTTGAATGTGTTTAAATTTCATTTGATTCAATTAGCTTTGTAGATTGCATTTGACTTTCATTTAATTCAAATAGCTTTGTTTGAATGTGTTTGACTTTCATTTGATTTAATTAGCTTTTTTTTATTTTTTTTTACTTTCATTTGATTTAATTATTTTTTTAGATGTTTTTGACTTTCATTTGATTCAATTAGCTTTTTTGAATGCATTTGACTTTCATTTGATTCAAAGCTTTGTTTGAATGTGTTTGACTTTCATTGGTTTCAATTGGCTTTATTCGATTGTTTTTTACTTCCATTTGATTCAAATAGATTTGTAGAATGCATTTGACTTTCATTTTGATTCAAATAGCTTTGTTGAAAGTGTTGACTTTCATTTGATTTAATTAGGTTTTTTTTTTTTTTGACTTTCATTTGATTCAATTAGCTTTGTTGAATGCATTTGATTTTCATTTGATTCAAAAAGCTCTGTTTGAATGTGTTTGACTTACATTTGAGCTTTTTTTAAATGTGTTTGACTTTCATTTGATTCAATTAGCTCTGTTTGAATGTCTTTGACTTTCATTTGATTCAATTAGGTTTGTTTGAATGTGTTTTACTTTCATTTGATTCAATTAGCTTTGTTTAAAGTGTTTGACTTTAATTTGATTCAATTGGCTTTTATAGAATGCTTTTGACTTTCATTTGATTCAAATAGTTTTGTTTGAATGTGTTTGACCTTTTAATTTGAATTTTTTAGATGTTTTTCCTTTCATTTGATTCAATTAGATTTGTAGAATGCATTTGAATTTCATTTGATTCAAATAGCTTTGTCTGAATGTGTTTGTCTTTCATTTGATTTAATTAGATTTTTTTTAATGTTTTTGACTTTTGATTGATTTAATTAGCTTTGTTGAATGCATTTGACTTTAATTTGATTCAAAAAGCTCTGTTTGAATGTGTTTGACTTACATTTGATCAATCAGCTTTGTTGGAATGTGTTTGACTTTTATTTGATTCAATTTGCTTTGTTTGAATGTGTTTGACTTTCATTTGATTCAATTAGGTTTGTTTGAATGTGTTTGACTTTCATTTGATTCAATTGGCTTTTTTGGAATGTTTTTGACTTTCATTTGATTCAATTAGCTTTGTAGAAAGCATTTGACTTTCAATTGATTCAAATAGCTGTGTTTGAATGTGTTTGACTTTCATTTGATTCAATTAGCTCTGTTTGAATGTGTTTGACTTTTATTTGATTCTATTAGTTTGTTTGAATGTGTTTTCTATAATTTGATTCAATTAGCTTTGTTTAAATTGTTTGACTTTCATTTGATTCAATTAGCTTTATAGAGTGCATTTGACTTTCATTTGATTCAATTAGCTCTGTTTGAATGTGTTCGTCTTTCATTTGATTCTATTAGGTTTGTTTGAATGCGTTTAACTTTCATTTGATTCAATTAGCTTTGTAGATTGCATTTGACTTTCATTTAATTCAAATAGCTTTGTTTGAATATGTTTGACTTTCATTTGATTTAATTAGCTTTTTTTTATTGTGTTTGAGTTTCATTTGATTTAATTAGATTTTTTTACATGTTTTTGACTTTCATTTGATTTAATTAGCTTTTTTTATTGTGTTTGACTTTCATTTGATTTAATTAGATTTTTTTTACATGTTTTTGACTTTCATTTGATTTAATTAGCTTTGTTGAATGCATTTGACTTTCATTTGATTCAAAAAGCTTTGTTAGAATGTGTTTGACTTTCATTGGATTTATTTGGCTTTGTTCGAATGTTTTTTACTTCCATTTGATTCAATTAGATTTGTAGAATGCATTTGACTTTCATTCGATTCAAATAGCTTTGTCTGAATGTGTTTGACTTTCATTTGATTTAATTAGGTTTTTTAGATGTGTTTTACTTTCATTTCATTCAATTAGCTTTGTTAAATGCATTTGACTTT
>NW_018744236.1:0-158567 GCF_001683475.1 Chenopodium quinoa | reverse complement strand
AAACACATTCAATCAAAGCTTTTTGAATCAAATGAAAGTCAAATTCATTCAACAAAGTTAATTGAATCAAATGAAAGTCAAATGCATTATTCAAAGCTAATTGAATCAAAAGAAATTTAACACGATCAAACAAAGCTAATTGAATCAAATGAAAGTCAAACACATTCAAACAAAGCTTTTGAATCAAATGAAAGTCAAATGCATTCAAAAAAGCTAATTGAATCAAATGAAAGTCAAACTAAATCTACAAAAATTGAATCAAATGAAAGTCAAACACATTCAAACAAAGCTAATTGAATCATACGAAAGTCTAATGCATTCTATGAAGCTAATTGAATCAGATGAAAGTCAAACACATTCAAAACAAAGCTTTTTGATACAAATGAAAGTTAAATGCATTCTACAAAGCTAATTGAATCAAAATAAAAGTCAAATGCTTTCTACAAAGCTAAGTGAATCAAATGAAAGTCAAACACATTCAATCAAAGTTTTTTGAATCAAGTGAAAGTCAAATACATTCAACAAAGCTAATTGAATCAAATGAAAAGTCAAATGCATTCTACAAAGCTAATTGAATCAAATGAAAGTCAAACACATTCAAACAAAGCTTTTGAATCAAATGAAAGTCAAATGCATTCAACAAAGCTAATTGAATCAAATGAGAGTGAAACACATTCAAAAGAAAGCTTTTGAATCAAATGAAAGTCAAATGCTTTTAACAAAGCTAATTGAATCAAATGAAAATCAAATGCACTCTACAAGGCTATTTGAATCAAATGAATTCAAACACATTCAACCAAAGTTTTCTCGAATGATATGAAAGTGAAAACACATTCAATCAAAGCTTTTTGAATCAAATGAAAGTCAAATTCATTCAACAAAGTTAATTGAATCAAATGAAAGTCAAATGCATTATTCAAAGCTAATTGAATCAAAAGAAAATTTAACACGATCAAACAAAGCTAATTGAATCAAATGAAAGTCAAACACATTCAAACAAAGCTTTTTGAATCAAATGAAAGTCAAATGCATTCAAAAAAGCTAATTGAATCAAAATGAAAGTCAAACTAAATCTACAAAAAATTGAATCAAATGAAAGTCAAACACATTCAAACAAAGCTAATTGAATCATACGAAAGTCTAATGCATTCTATGAAGCTAATTGAATCAGATGAAAGTCAAACACATTCAAACAAAGCTTTTTGATACAAATGAAAGTTAAATGCATTCTACAAAGCTAATTGAATCAAATAAAAGTCAAATGCTTTCTACAAAGCTAAGTGAATCAAATGAAAGTCAAACACATTCAATCAAAGTTTTTTGAATCAAGTGAAAGTCAAATACATTCAACAAAGCTAATTGAATCAAATGAAAGTCAAATGCATTCTACAAAGCTAATTGAATCAAATGAAAGTCAAACACATTCAAACAAAGCTTTTTGAATCAAATGAAAGTCAAATGCATTCAACAAAGCTAATTGAATCAAATGAAAGTCAAATGCAATCTACAAAAATTAAATTAAATGAAAGTCAAACACATTCAATTAAAGCTAATTGAATCAAATGAAAGTCTAATGCATTCTACAAAGCTAATTGAATCAAATGAAAGTCAAACACATTCAAACAAAGTTTTTTTTAAACAAATGAAAGTCAAATGCATGCAACAAAGCTAATTGAATCAAATGAAAGTCAAATGCATTCTACAAAGCTAATTGAATCAAATGAATGTCAAACACATTCAAACAAAGCTAATTGAATCAAATGAAAGTCTAATGCATTCTACAAAGCTAATTGAATCAAATGAAAGTCAAATGCATTCTACAAAGCGAATTGAATCAAAAGAAAGTTAAACACGATCATACAAAGCTAACTGAATTAAATGAAAGTCAAACATATTCAAACAAAGCTTTTTGAATCAAATGAAAGTCAAATGCATTCAACGAAGCTAATTGAATCAAATAATAGTCAAATGCATTCAACAAAGCTAATTGAATCAAATGAAAGTCAAATGCAATCTACAAAAATTGAATTAAATGAAAGTCAAACACATTCAATTAAAGCTAATTGAATCAAATGAAAGTCTAATGCATTCTACAAAGCTAATTGAATCAAATGAAAGTCAAACACATTCAAACAAAGTTTTTTTAAACAAATGAAAGTCAAATGCATGGAACAAAGCTAATTGAATCAAATGAAAGTCTAATGCATTCTACATTTCTAATTGAATCAAATGAAAGTCAAACACATTCAAACAAAGTTTGTTGAAACAAATAAAAGTCAAATGCATGCAACAAAGCTAATTGAATCAAATGAAAGTCAAATGCATTCTACAAAGCTAATTGAATCAAATGAAAGTCAAACACATTCAAACAAAGCTTTTTTAATCAAATGAAAGTCAAATGCAGTCAACAAAGCTAATTGAATCAAATGAAATTCAAATGCATTCTAAATGGCTAATTGAATCAAATGAAAGTCAAACACATTCAAACATAGCTTTTTGAATCAAATGAAAGTCAAATGCATTCAAATAAGCTAATTGAATCAAATGAAAGTCAAACACATTCTAGAAAGCTAATTGAATCAAATGAAAGTCAAACACATTCAAACATAACTTTTTGAATCAAATGAAAGTCAAATGCTTTAACAAAGCTAATTGAATCAAATGAAAATCAAATGCACTCTACAAGGCTATTTGAATCAAATGAATTCTAACACATTCAACCAAAGTTTTTCGAATGATATGAAAGTGAAACACATTCAATCAAAGCTTTTTGAATCAAATGAAAGTCAAATTCATTCAACAAAGCTAATTGAATCAAATGAAAGTCTAATGCATTATTCAAAGCTAATTGAATCAAAAGAAAATTTAACACGATCAAACAAAGCTAATTGAATCAAATGAAAGTCAAACACATTCAAACAAAGCTTTTTGAATCAAATGAAAGTCAAATGCATTCAAAAAAGCTAATTGAATCAAATGAAAGTCAAACTAAATCTACAAAAATTGAATCAAATGAAAGTGAAACACATTCAAACAAAGCTAATTGAATCATACGAAAGTCTAATGCATTCTACGAAGCTAATTGAATCAGATGAAAGTCAAACACATTCAAACAAAGCTTTTTGATACAAATGAAAGTTAAATGCATTCTACAAAGCTAATTGAATCAAATAAAAGTCAAATGCATTCTACAAAGCTAAGTGAATCAAATGAAAGTTAAACACATTCAATCAAAGTTTTTTGAATCAAGTGAAAGTCAAATACATTCAACAAAGCTAATTGAATCAAATGAAAGTCAAATGCATTCTAAAAAGCTAATTGAATCAAATGAAAGTCAAACACATTCAAACAAAGCTTTTTGAATCAAATGAAAGTCAAATGCATTCAACAAAGCTAATTGAATCAAATGAAAGTCAAATGCGATCTACAAAAATTAAATTAAATGAAAGTCAAACACATTCAATTAAAGCTAATTGAATCAAATGAAAGTCTAATGCATTCTACAAAGCTAATTGAATCAAATGAAAGTCAAACACATTCAAACAAAGTTTTTTTAAACAAATGAAAGTCAAATGCATGCAACAAAGCTAATTGAATCAAATGAAAGTCAAATGCATTCTACAAAGCTAATTGAATCAAATGAATGTCAAACACATTCAAACAAAGCTAATTGAATCAAATGAAAGTCTAATGCATTCTACAAAGCTAATTGAATCAAATGAAAGTCAAATGCATTCTACAAAGCGAATTGAATCAAAAGAAAGTTAAACACGATCATACAAAGCTAACTGAATTAAATGAAAGTCAAACATATTCAAACAAAGCTTTTTGAATCAAATGAAAGTCAAATGCATTCAACGAAGCTAATTGAATCAAATAATAGTCAAATGCATTCAACAAAGCTAATTGAATCAAATGAAAGTCAAATGCAATCTACAAAAATTGAATTAAATGAAAGTCAAACACATTCAATTAAAGCTAATTGAATCAAATGAAAGTCTAATGCATTCTACAAAGCTAATTGAATCAAATGAAAGTCAAACACATTTAAACAAAGTTTTTTTAAACAAATGAAAGTCAAATGCATGGAACAAAGCTAATTGAATCAAATGAAAGTCACATGCATTCTACAAAGCTAATTGAATCAAATGAAAGTCAAACACATTCAAACAAAGCTAATTGAATCAAATGAAAGTCTAATGCATTCTACAAAGCTAATTGAATCAAATGAAAGTCAAACAGATTCAAACAAAGTTTGTTGAAACAAATAAAAGTCAAATGCATGCAACAAAGCTAATTGAATCAAATGAAAGTCAAATGCATTCTACAAAGCTAATTGAATCAAATGAAAGTCAAACACATTCAAACAAAGCTTTTTTAATCAAATGAAAGTCAAATGCAGTCAACAAAGCTAATTGAATCAAATGAAATTCAAATGCATTCTAAATGGCTAATTGAATCAAATGAAAGTCAAACACATTCAAACATAGCCTTTTGAATCAAATGAAAGTCAAATGCATTCAAATAAGCTAATTGAATCAAATGAAAGTCAAACACATTCTAGAAAGCTAATTGAATCAAATGAAAGTCAAACACATTCAAACATAACTTTTTGAATCAAATGAAATTCAAATGCTTTTAACAAAGCTAATTGAATCAAATGAAAATCAAATGCACTCTACAAGGCTATTTGAATCAAATGAATTCAAACACATTCAACCAAAGTTTTTCGAATGATATGAAAGTGAAACACATTCAATCAAAGCTTTTTGAATCAAATGAAAGTCAAATTCATTCAACAAAGCTAATTGAATCAAATGAAAGTCAAATGCAATCTACAAAAATTAAATTAAATGAAAGTCAAACACATTCAATTAAAGCTAATTGAATCAAATGAAAGTCTAATGCATTCTACAAAGCTAATTGAATCAAATGAAAGTCAAACACATTCAAACAAAGTTTTTTTAAACAAATGAAAGTCAAATGCATGCAACAAAGCTAATTGAATCAAATGAAAGTCAAATGCATTCTACAAAGCTAATTGAATCAAATCAATGTCAAACACATTCAAACAAAGCTAATTGAATAAAATGAAAGTCTAATGCATTCTACAAAGATAATTGAATCAAATGAAAGTCAAATGCATTCTACAAAGCGAATTGAATCAAAAGAAAGTTAAACACGATCATACACAGCTAACTGAATTAAATGAAAGTCAAACATATTCAAACAAAGCTTTTTGAATCAAATGAAAGTCAAATGCATTCAACGAAGCTAATTGAATCAAATAATAGTCAAATGCATTCAACAAAGCTAATTGAATCAAATGAAAATCAAATGCAATCTACAAAAATTGAATTAAATGAAAGTCAAACACATTCAATTAAAGCTAATTGAATCAAATGAAAGTCTAATGCATTCTACAAAGCTAATTGAATCAAATGAAAGTCAAACACATTCAAACAAAGTTTTTTTTAAACAAATGAAAGTCAAATGCATGGAACAAAGCTAATTGAATCAAATGAAAGTCAAATGCATTCTACAAAGCTAATTGAATCAAATGAAAGTCAAACACATTCAAACAAAGCTAATTGAATCAAATGAAAGTCTAATGCATTCTACAAAGCTAATTGAATCAAATGAAAGTCAAACACATTCAAACAAAGTTTGTTGAAACAAATAAAAGTCAAATGCATGCAACAAAGCTAATTGAATCAAATGAAAGTCAAATGCATTCTACAAAGCTAATTGAATCAAATGAAAGTCAAACACATTCAAACAAAGCTTTTTTAATCAAATGAAAGTCAAATGCAGTCAACAAAGCTAATTGAATCAAATGAAATTCAAATGCATTCCAAATGGCTAATTGAATCAAATGAAAGTCAAACACATTCAAACATAGCTTTTTGAATCAAATGAAAGTCAAATGCATTCAAATAAGCTAATTGAATCAAATGAAAGTCAAACACATTCTAGAAAGCTAATTGAATCAAATGAAAGTCAAACACATTCAAACATAACTTTTTAAATCAAATGAAAGTCAAATGCTTTTAACAAAGCTAATTGAATCAAATGAAAATCAAATGCACTCTACAAGGCTATTTGAATCAAATGAATTCAAAACACATACAACCAAAGTTTTTCGAATGATATGAAAGTGAAACACATTCAATCAAACCTTTTTGAATCAAATGAAAGTCAAATTCATTCAACAAAGCTAATTGAATCAAATGAAAGTCAAATGCATTATTCAAAGCTAATTGAATCAAAAGAAAATTTAACACGATCAAACAAAGCTAATTGAATCAAATGAAAGTCAAACACATTCAAACAAAGCTTTTTGAATCAAATGAAAGTCAAATGCATTCAAAAAAGCTAATTGAATGAAATGAAAGTCAAACAAAATCTACAAAAATTGAATCAAATGAAAGTCAAACACATTCAAACAAAGCTAATTGAATCATACGAAAGTCTAATGCATTCTACGAAGCTAATTGAATCAGATGAAAGTCAAACACATTCAAACAAAGCTTTTTTATACAAATGAAAGTTAAATACATTCTACAAAGCTAATTGAATCAAATAAAAGTCAAATGCATTTTACAAAGCTAAGTAAATCAAATGAAAGTCAAACACATTCAATCAAAGTTTTTTGAATCAAGTGAAAGTCAAATACATTCAACAAAGCTAATTGAATCAAATGAAAGTCAAATGCATTCTACAAAGCTAATTGAATCAAATGAAAGTCAAACACATTCAAACAAAGCTTTTTGAATCAAATGAAAGTCAAATGCATTCAACAAAGCTAATTGAATCAAATGAAAATCAAATGCAATCTACAAAAATTAAATTAAATAAAAGTCAAACACATTCAATTAAAGCTAATTGAATCAAATGAAAGTCTAATGCATTCTACAAAGCTAATTGAATCAAATGAAAGTCAAACACATTCAAACAAAGTTTTTTTAAACAAATGAAAGTCAAATGCATGCAACAAAGCTAATTGAATCAAATGAAAGTCAAATGCATTCTACAAAGCTAATTGAATCAAATGAATGTCAAACACATTCAAACAAAGCTAATTGAATCAAATGAAAGTCTAATGCATTCTACAAAGCTAATTGAATCAAATGAAAGTCAAATGCATTCTACAAAGCGAATTGAATCAAAAGAAAGTTAAACACGATCATACAAAGCTAACTGAATTAAATGAAAGTCAAACATATTCAAACAAAGCTTTTTGAATCAAATGAAAGTCAAATGCATTCAACGAAGCTAATTGAATCAAATAATAGTCAAATGCATTCAACAAAGCTAATTGAATCAAATGAAAGTCTAATGCAATCTACAAAAATTGAATTAAATGAAAGCCAAACACATTCAATTAAAGCTAATTGAATCAAATGAAAGTCTAATGCATTCTACAAAGCTAATTGAATCAAATGAAAGTCAAACACATTCAAACAAAGTTTTTTTAAACAAATGAAAGTCAAATGCATGGAACAAAGCTAATTGAATCAAATGAAAGTCAAATGCATTCTACAAAGCTAATTGAATCAAATGAAAGTCAAACACATTCAAACAAAGCTAATTGAATCAAATGAAAGTCTAATGCATTCTACAAAGCTAATTGAATCAAATGAAAGTCAAACACATTCAAACAAAGTTTGTTGAAACAAATAAAAGTCAAATGCATGAATCAAAGCTAATTGAATCAAATGAAAGTCAAATGCATTCTACAAAGCTAATTGAATCAAATGAAAGTCAAACACATTCAAACAAAGCTTTTTTAATCAAATGAAAGTCAAATGCAGTCAACAAAGCTAATTGAATCAAATGAAATTCAAATGCATTCTAAATGGCTAATTGAATCAAATGAAAGTCAAACACATTCAAACATAGCTTTTTGAATCAAATGAAAGTCAAATGCATTCAAATAAGCTAATTGAATCAAATGAAAGTCAAACACATTCTAGAAAGCTAATTGAATCAAATGAAAGTCAAACACATTCAAACATAATTTTTTGAGTCAAATGAAAGTCAAATGCTTTTAACAAAGCTAATTGAATCAAATGAAAATCAAATGCACTCTACAAGGCTATTTGAATCAAATGAATTCAAACACATTCAACCAAAGTTTTTCGAATGATATGAAAGTGAAACACATTCAATCAAAGCTTTTTGAATCAAATGAAAGTCAAATTCATTCAACAAAGCTAATTGAATCAAATGAAAGTCAAATGCATTATTCAAAGCTAATTGAATCAAAAGAAAATATAACACGATCAAACAAAGCTAATTGAATCAAATGAAAGTCAAACACATTCAAACAAAGCTTTTTGAATCAAATGAAAGTCAAATGCATTCAAAAAAGCTAATTGAATCAAATGAAAGTCAAACTAAATCTACAAAAATTGAATCAAATGAAAGTGAAACACATTCAAACAAAGCTTTTTGATACAAATGAAAGTTAAATGCATTCTACAAAGCTAATTGAATCAAATAAAAGTCAAATGCATTCTACAAAGCTAAGTGAATCAAATGAAAGTCAAAAACATTCAATCAAAGTTTTTTGAATCAAGTGAAAGTCAAATACATTCAACAAAGCTAATTGAATCAAATGAAAGTCAAATGCATTCTACAAAGCTAATTGAATCAAATGAAAGTCAAACACATTCAAACAAAGCTTTTTGAATCAAATGAAAGTCAAATGCATTCAACAAAGCTAATTGAATCAAATGAAAGTCGAATGCAATCTACAAAAATTAAATTAAATGAAAGTCAAACACATTCAATTAAAGCTAATTGAATCAAATGAAAGTCTAATGCATTCTACAAAGCTAATTGAATCAAATGAAAGTCAAACACATTCAAACAAAGTTTTTTTAAACAAATGAAAGTCAAATGCATGCAACAAAGCTAATTGAATCAAATGAAAGTCAAATGCATTCTACAAAGCTAATTGAATCAAATGAATGTCAAACACATTCAAACAAAGCTAATTGAATCAAATGAAAGTCTAATGCATTCTAAAAGCTAATTGAATTAAATGAAAGTCAAACACATTCAAACAAAGTTTTTTGAAACAAATAAAAGTCAAATGCATGCAATAAAGCTAATTGAACCAAATGAAAGTCAAATGCATTCTACAAAGCTAATTGAATCACATGAAAGTCAAACACATTCAAACAAAAAGCTTTTTTAATCAAATGAAAGTCAAATGCATTCAACAAAGCTAATTGAATCAAATGAAATTCAAATGCATTCTAAAAGGCTAATTGAATCAAATGAAAGTCAAACACATTCAAACATAGCTTTTTGAATCAAATGAAAGTCAAATGCATTTAAATAAGCTAATTCAACCAAATGAAAGTCAAACACATTCTACAAAGCTAATTGAATCAAATGAAAGTCAAACACATTCAAACATAGCTTTTTTAATCAAATGAAAGTCAAATGCTTTCAACAAATCTAATTGAATCAAATGAAAGTGAAATGCAATCTACAAGGCTAATTGAATCAAATGAATTCAAATACATTCAACCAAAGTTTTTCGAATGATATGAAAGTCGAATACATTCAACAAAGCTAATTGAATTAAATGAAAGTCAAATGCATTCTGCAAAGCTAATTGAATCTAATGAAAGTCAAACACATTCAAACCAAGCTTTTTGAATCAAATGAAAGTTAAATGCATTCTAAAAAGCTAATTGAACAAATGAGAGTCAAACACATTCAAAGAAAGCTTTTTGAATCAAATGAAAGTCAAATGCTTTTAACAAAGCTAATTGAATCAAATAAAACTCAAATGCATTCTACAAAGGTAATTGAATCAAATAAAAGTGAAACACATTCAAACAAAGCTTTTTGAAACAAATGAAAGTCAAATGCATTCAACAAAGCTAATTGAATCAAATAAAAGTCAAATGCATTCTACAAAGCTAAGTGAATCAAATGAAAGTCAAACAAATTCAATCAAAGTTTTTTGAATCAAGTGAAAGTCAAATACATTCAACAAAGCTAATTGAATCAAATGAAAGTCAAATGCATTCTACAAAGCGAATTGAATCAAAAGAAAGTTAAACACAATCAAACAAAGCTAACTGAATCAAATGAAAGTGAAACATATTCAAACAAAGCTTTTTGAATCAAATGAAAGTCAAATGCATTCAACGAAGCTAATTGAATCAAATAAAAGTCAAATGCATTCTACAAAGCTAATTGAATCAAATGAAAGTCAAACACATTCAATCAAAGCTTTTTGAATCAAATGAAATTCAAATTCATTCAACAAAGCTAATTGAATCAACTGAAAGTCAAATGCATTATTCAAAGCTAATTGAATCAAAAGAAAATTTAACACGATCAAACAAAGCTAATTGAATCAAATGAAAGTCAAACACATTCAAACAAAGCTTTTAAAATCAAATGAAAGTCAAATGCATTTAAAAAAGCTAATTGAATCTATTGAAAGTCAAATGAAATCTACAAAAATTGAATCAAATGAAAGTCAAACACATTCAAACAAAGCTAATTCAATCAAACGAAAGTCTAATTCATTCTACGAAGCTAATTGAATCAGATGAAAGTCAAACACGTTCAAACAAAGCTTTTTGATACAAATGAAAGTTAAATGCATTCTACAAAGCTAATTGAATCAAATAAAAGTCAAATGCATTCTACAAAGCTAAGTGAATCAAATGAAAGTCAAACACATTCAATCAAAGTTTTTTGAATCAATTGAAATTCAAATACATTCAACAAAGCTAATTGAATCAAATGAAAGTCAAATGCATTCTACAAAGCGAATTGAATCAAAAGAAAGTTAAACACGATCAAACAAAGCTAACTGAATCAAATGAAAGTCAAACATATTCAAACAAAGCTTTTTGAATCAAATGAAAGTTAAATGCATTCTAAAAAGCTAATTGAATCAAATGAGAGTCAAACACATTCAAAGAAAGCTTTTTGAATCAAATGAAAGTCAAATGCTTTTAACAAAGCTAATTGAATCAAATCGAAAGTGAAACACATTCAATCAAAGCTTTTTGAATCAAATGAAAGTCAAATTCATTCAGCAAAGCTAATTGAATCAAATGAAAGTCAAATGCATTATTCAAAGCTAATTGAATCAAAATGAAAGTCAAACACATTTAATTATAGCTTTTTGAATCAAATGAAAGTCAAATGCATTCAAATAAGCTAATTGAATCAAATGAAAGTCAAACACATTCTACAAAGCTAATTGAATCAAATGAAAGTCAAACAAATTCAAACATAGCTCTTTAAATTAAATGAAAGTCAAATGCTTTCAACAAAGCTAATTGAATCAAATGAAAGTCAAATGCAATCTACAAGGCTAATTGAATCAAATGAATTCAAACACATTCAACCAAAAATTTTCGAATGATATGAAATTTAAATACATTCTACAAAGCAAATTGAATTAAATGAAAGTCAAATGCATTCTTCAAAGCTAATTGAATCAAATGAACGTCAAACACATTCAAACCAAGCTTTTTGAATCAAATGAAAGTTAAATGCATTCTAAAAAGCTAATTGAACAAATGAGAGTCAAACACATTCAAAGAAAGCTTTTTGAATCAAATGAAAGTCAAATGCTTTTAACAAAGCTAATTGAACCAAATAAAACTCAAATGCATTCTACAAAGGTAATTGAATCAAATGAAAGTGAAACACATTCAAAAAAAGCTTTTTGAAACAAATGAAAGTCAAATGCATTCAACAAAGCTAATTGAATCAAATAAAAGTCAAATGCATTCTACAAAGCTAAGTGAATCAAATGAAAGTCAAACAAATTCAATCAAAGTTTTTTGAATCAAGTGAAAGTCAAATACATTCAACAAAGCTAATTGAATCAAATGAAAGTCAAATGCATTCTACAAAGCGAATTGAATCAAAAGAAAGTTAAACACAATCAAACAAAGCTAACTGAATCAAATGAAAGTGAAACATATTCAAAGAAAGCTTTTTGAATCAAATGAAAGTCAAATGCATTCAACGAAGCTAATTGAATCAAATAAAAGTCAAATGCATTCTACAAAGCTAATTGAATCAAATGAAAGTCAAACACATTCAAAAAAAGCTTTTTGAAACAAATGAAAGTCAAATGCATTCAACAAAGCTAATTGAATCAAATAAAAGTCAAATGCATTCTACGAAGCTAATTGAATCAAATGAAAGTGAAACACATTCAATTAAAGCTTTTTGAATCAAATGAAAGTCAAAAGCATTCAACAAAGCTAATTGAATCAAATGAAAGTCAAATGCAATCAACAAAAATTGAATTAAATGAAAGTCAAACACATTCAAACAAAGCTAATTGAATCAAATGAAAGTCTAATGCATTCTACAAAGCTAATTGAATCAAATGAAAGTCAAACACATTCAAACAAAGTTTTTTGAAACAAATAAAAGTCAAATGCATGCAAAAAAGCTAATTGAATCAAATGAAAGTCAAATGCATTCTACAAAGCTAATTGAATCAAATGAAAGTCAAACACATTCAAACAAAGCTTTTTTAATCAAATGAAAGTCAAATGCATTCAACAAAGCTAATTGAATCAAATTAAATTCAAATGCATTCTAAAAGGCTAATTGAATCAAATGAAAGTCAAACACATTTAATTATATATTTTTGATCAAATGAAAGTCAAATACATTCAAATAAGCTAATTGAATCAAATGAAAGTCAAATGCATTATTCAAAGCTAATTGAATCAAAAGAAAATTTAACACGATCAAACAAAGCTAATTGAATCAAATGAAAGTAAACAACACATTCAAACAAAGCTTTTTGAATCAAATGAAAGTGAAATGCATTCAACAAAGCTAATTGAATCAAATGAAATTCAAATGCATACTAAAAGGCTAATTGAACCAAATGAAAGTCAAACACATTCAAACATAGCTTTTTGAATCAAATGAAAGTCAAATGCATTCAAATAAGCTAATTAAATCAAATGAAAGTCAAACACATTCTACAAAGCTAATTGAAACAAAAGAAAGTCAAACACATTCAAACATAGCTTTTTGAATCAAATGAAAGTCAAATGCTTTCAACAAAGCTAATTGAATAAAATGAAAGTCAAATGCAATCTACAAGGCTAATTGAATCAAATGAATTCAAACACATTCAACTAAAGTTTTTCGAATGATATGAAAGTCCAATACATTTAACAAAGCTAATTGAATTAAATAAAAAGTCAAATGCATTCTACAAAGCTAATTGAATAAAATGAAAGTCAAACACATTTAAACCAAGCTTTTTGAATCAAATGAAAGTTAAATGCATTCTAAAAAGCTAATTGAACAAATGAGAGTCAAACACATTCAAAGAAAGCTTTTTGAATCAAATGAAAGTAAAATGCTTTTAACAAAGCTAACTGAATCAAATAAAACTCAAATGCATTCTACAAAGGTAATTGAATCAAATGAAAGTGAAACACATTCAATCAAAGCTTTTTGAATCAAATAAAAGTCAAATTTATTCAACAAAGCTAATTGAATCAACTGAAAGTCAAATGCATTATTCAAAGCTAATTGAATCAAAAGAAAATTTAACACGTTCAAACAAAGCTAATTGAATCAAATGAAAGTCAAAAACATTCAAACAAAGCTTTTAAAATCAAATGAAAGTCAAATGCATTTAAAAAAGCTAATTGAATCAAATGAAAGTCAAATGAAATCTACAAAAATTGAATCAAATGAAAGTCAAACACATTCAAACAAAGCTAATTGAATCAAACGAAAGTCTAATTCATTCTACGAAGCTAATTGAATCAGATGAAAGTCAAACACGTTCAAACAAAGCTTTTTGATACAAATGAAAGTTAAATGCATTCTACAAAGCTAATTGAATCAAATAAAAGTCAAATGCATTCTACAAAGCTAAGTGAATCAAATGAAAGTCAAACACATTCAATCAAAGTTTTTTGAATCAAGTGAAATTCAAATACATTCAACAAAGCTAATTGAGTCAAATGAAAGTCAAATGCATTCTACAAAGCGAATTGAATCAAAAGAAAGTTAAACACGATCAAACAAAGCTAACTGAATCAAATGAAAGTCAAACATATTCAAACAAAGCTTTTTGAATCAAATGAAAGTCAAATGCATTCAACGAAGCTAATTGAATCAAATGAAAGTCAAATGCAATCTACAAGGCTAATTGAATCAAATGAATTCAAACACATTCAACCAAAGTTTTTCGAATGATATGAAAGTCAAATACATTCAACAAAGCTAATTGAATTAAATGAAAGTCAAATGCATTCTACAAAGCTAATTGAATCAAATGAAAGTGAAACACATAGAAACAAAGCTTTTTGAATCAAATGAAAGTCAAAAGCATTCAACAAAGCTAATTGAATCAAATGACAGTCAAATGCAATCTACAAAAATTGAATTAAATGAAAGAAAAACACATTCAAACAAAGCTAATTGAATCAAATGAAAGTCTAATGCATTCTACAAAAATAATTGAATCAAATGAAAGTCAAACACATTTAAACAAAGTTTTTTTAAACAAATAAAAGTCAAATGCATGCAACAAAGCTAATTGAATCAAATGAAAGTCAAATGCATTCTACAAAGCTAATTGAATCAAATGAAAGTCAAACACATTCAAACAAAGCTTTTTTAATCAAATGAAAGTCAAATGCATTCAACAAAGCTAATTGAATCAAATGAAATTCAAATGCATTCTAAAAGGCTAATTGAATCAAATGAAAGTCAAACACATTCAAACATAGGTTTTTTAATCAAATGAAAGTCAAATGCATTTAAATAAGCTAATTGAACCAAATGAAAGTCAAACACATTCTACGAAGCTAATTGAATCAAATGAAAGTCAAACACATTCAAACATAGCTTTTTTGAATCAAATGAAAGTCAAATGCTTTCAACAAAGCTAATTGAATCAAATGAAAGTCAAATGCAATCTACAAGGCTAATTGAATCAAATGAATTCAAACACATTCAACCAAAGTTTTTCGAATGATATGAAATTCAAATACATTCAACAAAGCTAATTAAATTAAATGAAAGTCAAATGCATTCTACAAAGCTAATTGAATCAAATGAAAGTCAAACACATTCAAACAAAGCTTTTTGAATCAAATGAAAGTTAAATGCATTCGAAAAAGCTAATTGAATCAAATGAGAGTCAAACACATTCAAAGAAAGCTTTTTGAATCAAATGAAAGTCAAATTCTTTTAACAAAGCTAATTGAATCAAATAAAACTCAAATGCATTCAACAAAGGTAATTGAATCAAACGAAAGTGAAACACATTCAATCAAAGCTTTTTGAATCAAATGAAAGTCAAATTCATTCAACAAAGCTAATTGAATCAAATGAAAGTCAAATGCATTATTCAAAGCTAATTGAATCAAAAGAAAATTTAACTTGATCAAACAGATCTAATTGAATCAAATGAAAGTGAAACACATTCAAACAAAGCTTTTTGAATCAAATGAAAGTCAAATGCATTCAACAAAGCTAATTGAATCAAATGAAATTCAAATGCATTCTAAAAGGCTAGTTGAATCAAATGAATGTCAAACACATTCAAACATAGCTTTTTGAATCAAATGAAAGTCAAATGCATTCAAATAAGCTAATTAAATCAAATGAAAGTCAAACATATTCTACAAAGCTAATTGAAACAAATGAAAGTCAAACACATTCAAACATAGCTTTTTGAATCAAATGAAAGTCAAATGCTTTCAGCAAAGCTAATTGAATCAAATGAAAGTCAAATGCAATCTATAAGGCTAATTGAATCAAATGAATTCAAACACATTCAACCAAAGTTTTTCGAATGATATGAAAGTCAAATACATTCAACAAATCTAATTGAATTAAATGAAAGTCAAATGCATTCTACAAAGCTAATTGAATCAAATGAAAGTCAAACACATTCTAACAAAGCTTTTTGAATCAAATGAAAGTTAAATGCATTCTAAAAAGCTAATTGAATCAAATGAGAGTCAAACACATTCAAAGAAAGCTTTTTGAATCAAATGAAAGTCAAATGCTTTTAACAAAGCTAATTGAATCAAATAAAAGTCCAATGCATTCTACAAAGTTAATTGAATCAATCGAAATTGAAACACATTCAATCAAAGCTTTTTGAATCAAATGAAAGTCAAATTCATTCAGCAAAGCTAATTGAATCAAATGAAAGTCAAATGCATTATTCAAAGCTACTTGAATCAAAATGAAAGTCAAACACATTTAATTATAGCTTTTTGAATCAAATGAAAGTCAAATGCATTCAAATAAGCTAATTGAATCAAATGAAAGTCAAACACATTCTACAAAGCTAATTGAATCAAATGAAAGTCAAACAAATTCAAACATAGCTTTTTGAATTAAATGAAAGTCAAATGCTTTCTGTTTGGGGGTATTTTATGTCCTTCGGGAGAGTTACAATTTCCTAGCAGACTTCCTTCTTACGCCTGTACCTGCACAAGTAACGGAGACTCCGGATGGGGGTGGGAGTTCCGCCTCCGAAGATTAAGTTAGTATCTTTTCGAAGTGGAATAAGAACAATAAAAGCTTCTCGGTTCGAGAGCGTTTCAGTAGGTTTGGGCTTTGTTTGTTTTTTGTGTGGTTGCAATTAATGTGTCTTTCTCATAAATGAGGTCTACCCTTACTATTTATAGTAAGGGAGAACTGTACCTCAATTAGGGTATAAGGGACACGTGTCTGCAAAGGGATTGGGCCTTTGCAGACCGTTGAAAGATTGACACGTGTCAAGCCTTTATTGGGCCACGTGTCTTAGGGT
Source organism: Chenopodium quinoa (assembly GCF_001683475.1). Taxonomy (NCBI): domain Eukaryota; kingdom Viridiplantae; phylum Streptophyta; class Magnoliopsida; order Caryophyllales; family Amaranthaceae; genus Chenopodium; species Chenopodium quinoa. Next base: position 141,754 of record NW_018744236.1, on the reverse strand, counting down.
ATTTTCACCCTAAACATCTGCCCCTCACAGGTGAGATGTGGCAAACTCACGTGTCATCTGTGACAGACGTAGGGTGCATGGGGTAAGTGACGGTTCGTTTGCTTCCCCCCTCTTTTTTTGAATTTCAAATTTTCGTGCAGAAGGTGACTGTTCGCCTTCTGCCTCTTTCTATAAGTAGGGTGGCTACCTCTTTCCTCCGCACTTTTTATTTTCAAAAATTTCCTGAGAAGAAGCTCTGATACCGGCTGCTTCTTTCAAGACTTTCGAGCATCCGGTTTACGCAAGAACTTGACATCTGCCTTCCGGCTGAGTGCGGATTTAGTAAGGTACCGTCTGCTTTCTCCCTCTTTTTGCCCCTAGATTAAGGACCTCACTCGGCATTTTGCCGCCTGGGTACATTTTGTCCAAAATTTCTGTATTACCCCTACCTCATCCGGGATTTCCCGTGTGAGGTTTTTGAAATATTTCCCTAGTTGTAAAATGCCCTCATCCGTCATTTTGCCGCATGGGGCTGGCTTGGGACAAGTCCAAAAATCCCCCTCATCCGGGGTTTTGCCGTCTGGGATGTTTAATATACTCCCATCCGGCATTATGCCGCATGGGACCCCTTTGAGCCAACTTTGTTTTTATTCAGACTAGTCAAAAGTAACCCCATCCGGCCTTTAGCCGTATGGGGGTGGTTTGATCAACCTTTGCTTTCAAACATCTTTCAAATTGCCCCCATCCGGCATTTAACCGTATGGGGGTAGTTTGAGCAGCCTTGGCTTTTTCTCAAACATCATTCTAATTGCCCCCATCCGGCATTTAACCGTATGGGGGTCGTTTGAGCAGCCCTGGCTTTTTCTCAAACATACAAATAGCCCCCATCCGGCTTTTACCCGTATGGGGGTCGTTTGAGATTCCTTGGCTCAAACTTTGTTTCAAATTGCCCCCATCCGGCTTTTAACCGTATGGGGGTCGTTTGAGCAGCCTTGGCTTTTTCTCAAACGTTGTTTAAATTGCCCCCATCCGGCGTCTAACCGTATGGGGGTTGTTTGAGCAGCCTTTAGCTTTTTCTCAAACATACAAATAGCCCCCATCCGGCTTTTAACCGTATGGGGGTCGTTTGAGCAGCCTTGGCTCAAAACTGTTTCAAATTGCCCCCATCCGGCATTTAACCGTATGGGGGTCATTTGAGCAGCCTTGGCTCAAACATTGTTTCAAATTGCCCCCATCCGGCTTTCAACCGTATGGGGGTCGCTTGAGCAATTTCCAGCCCATCTCTGCTAACCCTCATCCGGGACTCCACCGCTTGGGGGGCTTTTAAATGAGCTTCAAATTAAACATGTCTGATCTATTTTTCTTTATTTCAGCTTCAAACACATTCGGAGATATCCGCCTGTGTAGGTTTCAAGCCACCATCTCAGCAAATTCCAACCTCTAAAGGTACCGTCTGCACCCTTTTTCAATTCTTTTTGTTAATTTTCCGGTTGCATAGATAGGATATGGACCCTTCAATTATACACTCGGCACAGCCTACGACTGCTGTCAGGCGGTCACCAGGCACGGCTGAGTCTAGGACTGGGACTGCCGTCTGGGGGTATTTGGGCGAACCTTCACCTACCTCGAATCCGACCGTCTCTGTTCATGTGCAGGACAGAATGGCTCGGATAAGATGGACGGCAGTTGACCCGGATTACAAGTCCGACGACGCAGCCGAAGATCCGGCTGATCCCAGAAACGAGGACCAGACGGCAGGACCGTCTTGTGTAATTCCTTTGGAAGAAACCCTGGGGACTCGTCAAGATTCCCCGAGTGGTCCGAGCACACCGGGTGACAGCATATTAGAAGACTCTGATTCTAATGCCGAAGGATCCGGCGATGAATCTGCTGGAGAAGGGTCTTGGTCCGAATCTGAAGCCCCTGCACAGGAGGCTGAGCCTATTGTTGAGGAGGCCTACAAATGGCCGGCTAAGGGGGATCCGACTGACATGACCATGTCTGCAAGAGACGTGGTCACCCTTACTGCAACCCTTCCTGCCTTTCTTTTTAAAAGGAAACCAGTTGGGAAGGACTGGGAAATAAAAGTCCCGCCTGTTAATGCAGCCGTCGTATGGACGGACGACTTGGACCATGCCGATGATTTTTTCGGCTGTTATGAGGCGGCATTCAAAGCAGGCCTCCGGTTCCCCCTTCACCCTTGCATCAAGGACATATTGCTGGGGTATGACTTGGGCGTATGGCAATTGACTCCTAACTCTTGGGTCAATATTTTGGGGTATATTGCCGCATGTGAGCTGCAGGAGGTGAACCCCAGTTGGGAGGCTTTTGCACACATGCATTACCTCAGCCGGGCTCCGGGTGGGTGGAATGCCTGGTACACCCTTACCACCAACCAAGAATACATGATGACTTTGGAGAAGCCATCAAAGTGGACCAACTGGAAGAGCAAATTTTATGTCGTCTCTTCTCCTTCCACTTCCCTAAATCACCGGCTGCGGCGGTATAATAAGCACCCGGCATTGCTGGGCAAAAAATGCGCGCTCCCGAAAGTGCCGTCTGAGGCCTGGGACCAAATAATGGAGACGGGTCTCTTCCTCAAAACGACCCATCTGATGGAGGACGGTAGTGAAATCATCGTCCCAAAGTTCTGGGTACCCCTCCCGGAATGGTTAAGGGACGAGTCCTTCTTGTCCCTTTGCAATCTAAGTTCAATGTTTAAAAAGAGTAGGTTCATTAACCCATCCGGTATTCTGACGCCTGATTATGCGTACACGCTCTAACTCGAATTTCCCTTTTTTGCTGGTAAAGCTAAAAGAATGGTGCCTCCTGAAAAGACACCTGCCTTCTCAGCTATTGAGCTGAGAAAGAAGCAAATCGAAGAGAAGAAGGCGGCACTGGCCGCCAAGAATGCTGAAGTAAAACCTTTTCCATTTCTTACCGGATGACATATGATGAGCTGCCTTTGTTTCTAACTGATTGCTTTATTTTGACTATTTTCAGGGTGGAACCCAAGGCATGCCAAAATCACTAGCAAGCATGCACAAAAGACCGGCTGGTGTGATACCCTAGCCGGCTTCAAAAGCTCCAAGGCTGCCGGGTCCACCTTTGGCAGCTAGTCCTGCAAAGAGGACGTCTGACCCTGCCAGGCCAACCACTGCAGGGAAGAGCCTGCAGCTAACGCCGAGTGCTTCGGCGGGCCAGACCCGGATGGGATCTGGCTTAGATGCGGCTGGGGATGAGGCCAAGAAGAAAGTTGATGAACTTGAGCTTAAGGTCAAGGACCTCCAGGCTGATCTCAGAGCTCTGGAAGGAGCTGACAAGGAAAATGCCAACCTCCGCCAGAAGAACAGCGAGCTGACTGTCCAACTTACTAATATTCAGGCGGCCCACAAAAAGGAGCTGAACGAGGAACTCAGCCGCCTGATTACAGAGAATGAAGCCGACTGCGAGGAGCGCATGAAGCTGGCTTGGGGCCTCATCCATCCGGACTCTGACTTTGACTATTTCAACCTCCGTTACTTGTATGCTTCTGAAGTTTATGAAGCTCGAGTACTCGGCACTCCTGCCCCTCCTCCTTTCGACGAGTGGGCTGAGAAGGGGTTAGGGTCAGAGCCGGATGGGGTGCCAATGGGAAACCAGCTGGAGCAGCTGCAAGAGCAGACGGCTGAGACTCAGGTTGGGCAAGCTCAAGGGTTGGAGCAGCCTCAGCAACAAGAGCAACAGCAAGATTGATATTTTCTTTTTTTTTTTTTCGGCCTGCGTGCCGTGTATTTTCGATGTATCTTTCCCGGACAGGGGTCCGGCTAACATTTCAATTAGATTAATATTAATCTATTAACCGACAGTCGGTTTTGCTATCTCTATTATTAGCATTTTTTTATTTATGCATTTTTACAAGTATTTCAGCCGTTCTATAGATACCACAATATGCCCCTGAAATGGATACCTGTTTACCCCAACAGTAGACTGGCAGTCGTTTCATGGAAGCCAGATGGGGGGACAGTGACTGACCTAACCTTGCCCCGTCTGGTACAATTATATATAGGATGGGATGTAAAACCGTTTAGGTGGTTACGGTGGCCCATTAAGAATTTCATTTTTCCGAATGGACCTCTTTTGGGTCCTTGCCGGATGAATGCTAGATGCAAAGGATCATTCCTAACGGCTGCAAAATTGTTTTAGACAAATGCCGTTGAGTTATTGGATCGCTAGAACAATGTTCCACCCAGAAGGGAGCTGTTCTCTCCAGTGATTCACCCGGATGGACCTCTTTTGGGTCCTTGCCGGATGAATCCTAGATGCAAAGGATCATTTCTAACGGCTGCAAATCGTTTTAGACAAACGCCGTTTGAGTTATTGGATCGCTAGAACAATGTTCCACCCAGAAGGGAGCTGTTCTCTTCAGTGATTCACCCGGATGGGTGTCACCGGATGACTGCTCTTTTTGGAGCAGTGGTTTTAACAAGTGTTCTTCCGTCTGTGTTCTTGCACTAGACAGGTGCAAATACAATTGTATGAATGGAAATTATATGCTTTCACATTTCAATCCTTAGAAGTAGTACTTTTTCAAGTTATCTACATTCCAGGTACGAGGCAGCCGCATTCCGTCTGGGGTTTCCAGGCGGTATGTGCCGTTTCTAACTTCTTCAAAAATCCGGTAGGGTCCCTCCCAGTTTGGGGTTAGTTTCCCTTGTTCGTATGCCCTACCGGTTGCTTCAAGCTTCCGTAATACAAAATCTCCAACTTTGAGGGGGCGTTTAAGCACCCTTTTGTTGTAGGCCCTCGTCATTCGAAGGCGGTAGATTTCATGACGCAAGGCGGCGTTGCCCCTTCTTTCTGGAAGAGTATCCAGAGACAGGCGCATGGCTTCCCAATTTGCCTCTTCATCATACAACATGATTCGAAGTGTTGGCTCATATAATTCAATGGGAAGCACCGCCTCTGTGCCATATGCCATAAGGAATGGAGTTTCACCGGTTGACCCCTTCTCAGTAGTTCTGATGGACCAAAGAACGTGAGTTAACTGTTCTGCCCAAAGCCCGCCTGCCTTCTCGATCTTTTTCTTTATGCCGCCTGAGATGAGCTTGTTGAAAGCTTCAACTTGACCGTTTGCTTGCGGACGGCCAACGGATGCAAAGTAGTGGGAAATCCCTTGATCTTGCAACCAAGTCTTTAGGACAGGCGTTTCCAATTGGGGGCCATTGTCAAAGACCATTGACATTGGTACACCGAACCGGGTGATGACATTTCTCCAAATGAAGGAGATGACATCCTTAGTTTTGATGTCCTTTACCGCCTCGGCCTCAACCCACTTGGTGAAGTAATCAACAGCCACTAAAATGTATCTTCTGCCGCCTGGGGCAGGAGTGTATGGCCCCAAAATATCCATGCCCCATTTTGCAAAGGGAATTGGGCTGTGAATAGCTGTCAAATCAGTTGCCGGCTGCCTTATCAGCCGGCCGAACCTCTGGCACTTGTCGCATCTTTTCACCAGATCTAATGCATCCGCCTCTAGTGTAGGCCAAAAGTATCCTTGCCGCCGGGTTCTTTTGGCGAGGGTCCTCCCGCCAATGTGAGATCCACAGAAGCCGGCGTGGAGATCTTCCAGTATTTCCTTGCCCCGTTCTGGGGTAACACACTTGAATAGCGGCTGCAAGTAACCCTTCCGGAATAGTTCACCTTTGTGCATTGCGAAGCTTAATGCTCGTCTTTTAAGAGCAGCTGCTTCGGATGAGGTTTCCGGTAGAGTGCCGTCTACCAAGTAATTCCGGATGGGGTCCATCCAAGTGGAGCTTCGATCTAGAACTCCAATGGGGTCATGTTCAATGCTTTTCTTTTCCATGACTTCCCAAAAGACTGATCTAGGCGTATCACATGTGGCGGAGGATGCAAGTTTGGATAGTGCATCCGCCTGATTATTCTCGGATCCGGGTACTTGACTTAGGTTGAATTCATCAAATGCCCCAGCCTCCTCTTTGACCGCCTGTAGATACATAATCAATACCAGATGGGTGGCCTCGTAGTCACCGTTGTACTGGCTAACGATGAGTTGGGAATCTGAGCAGGCATCAACTTTCCTTGCCCCGACTGCCTTACACATGCGTATACCGGCTAGCAGGGCTTCGTATTCAGCTTCATTATTCGAAGCTTGAAACTTGAATCGTAGAGCATACTCGTATTTGTCCCCCTTCGGAGAGTGAATAATTACACCCGCTCCGCAACCATTCAGCGTAGAGCTCCCGTCTACATAAACCCTCCAAACTTGATCAGTTTTATCCGGCTGTATTGGCCTTGTCATTTCAACGATGAAGTCGGCAAACGCCTGACCCTTCACTGCTCGCCTGGGTTCGAAAGTGATTTCTAAGCTTTGGATTTCCACAGCCCATTTAATCATTCTTCTGGATGACTCTAAAGTGGTCATAGGCCTTTTGAGCGGCTGATCAGTGTAAACGGTCACCGGATGTGCTAAAAAATACGGTTTCAGCCGCTTGACTGCTTTGAACAAAGCCAGACCGAATTTTTCGATCATGGGATAACGAAGTTCGGCATTCCGGAGGACATGGCTTATAAAGTATACCGGGAGCTGATTGTCGTCTCTCTCAGCAAGGAGGACGGCGCTCAAGGAGTGATCCGAGACGGCCAAGTACATGTAGAGAGCCTTCTGGGGTAGGGGACTCACCAATCTTGGCAAAGAATGCAGGTGTTGCTTCAGCCGTTGAAATGCCGCCTCAGCCTCTTCACCCCATTCAAACCTTGACCTCTTTTTGATTGCTTGAAAGAAATACAGGCACTTGTCACCTGACCGGCTGAGGAATCTCCCCAATGCCGCCAGGCAACCGGTAAGCTTTTGAGCCTCCTTGACGGTACGTGGCGACTGCATGTCAATCACCGCCTGTACTTTGTCCGGATTGGCCTCTATGCCCCTCTGATCAATCAAAAATCAAAGAAACTTCCCGGACTCAACTCCAAAGACGCATTTTTTTGGATTTAACATGACTTTATGCCGTCTGAGGGTGGTGAGAGTTTCTCGGAGGTCGGCTAGATGATTCGCCTGCAGCTTTGATTTGACAATCATATCATCAATGTACACCTCCACGTTCCTTCCAATCTGATCATAAAAGACCGAGTTCATCATTCGCTGGAAAGTAGCAGGCGCATTCTTCAACCCAAACGGCATCACCGTGTAGCAATATAGCCCTTGATCTGTGACGAAAGCCGTCTTCTCTTGGTCTTTCTTCCACAAGGGTATCTGATGGAAGCCGGAATAGGCGTCCATGAAACTCATCAGGGCATGGCCGGCTGTAGAGTCTACCAAATGATCTATCTTTGGAAGCGGGTAGCTATCCTTTGGACAAGCCCTGTTGAGGTCCGTGTAATCTACACACATCCGCCAGGTTCCATTCGGCTTTTTCACAAGAACGACATTGGCTACCCAATCCGGGTAGTAACATTGCCGGATGAATCCAGCATCCAAGAGTTTCTTGACCTCGGTTGCTGCCGCCTGGGACCTTTCCTCGCCATGGTTCCGTTTCTTTTGCCTGACCGGCTTCTTCTTAGGATCCACAGCGAGTCTATGTACAGCAAGATCCGAACTTACACCCGGCATCTCTTCTACTTCAAAGGCAAACACATCTTTGAACTCCTTCAGCAAAAGGAGCAAATCTGATCCCAAACTTTCAAACGCAGCCGTTCCAACCTTGACGGTTCTGTCTGGCCGGCTGTCTTCAAGGACAACATCAATTATTTCTCCAGCCGGCTGAGGGCGAAGGACGTTTGTCCTCTCCCCGGACAGTGATTGCTATTGTTTCTCCTTCACAGGCGCCAGTTGGTCCGCCTTCCTCTTTTTACCGGCTGGCTTTGTAGCCGGTAAGCTTTGATCACAGTCGTCAAGTTCAACAATTTCTTTCTCTTGACCGCCTGTGTCAAGCGTTGGTTTGATGTCCGAGAGGTAACACTCTCTCGCCATCTTTTGGTCCCCACTCAAGGAACCGACTGTGCCATCATCCCTTTCAAACTTTATCAACATTAGAGATGGGATGATGACTGCCTTTGAGAGGTTAAGGGTTGGACGGCCAATAATCAGATTGTAGGCAGTCAGCTCTTCTACAACAAGAAACTTGACAACCATATGCCGGCCCTTACCCTTCTCTCCGAACCGGATGGGTAGATCAATCATGCCCACCGGATGTACTACTCCTCCCCATAAACCTACAAGAGGGTATGAGGCCGGAAGCATGCTACTGGGCTTATACTTGAGTTTCTCCAAGCACCGGTAGCTGATGAGGTCGGATGAGCTCCCGGTATCAATCAAGATCCGGCCAACTCTTTGATTGGCGATTTTGCACTCGATGACTATGGGGTCATCATGAGGCCGCCTGACCTCGCCCCTATCTCTCTCGGAGATGTTAACTTCCGGAAATGAATATTCAGACGACTGGCCCTCATCCACTGAGTTGACCAGTTTCCGAATGTTGTCTTTTGTGCCCCGGATGGTAGGCCCACCTCCCGCAAATCCACCGGCGATGGTCAGGATGGTTTCCTCATCCGTATCCGATTGAGTAGCCGTCTTCTTTGGGGGTGGTCCTCTTGCTTGTTTAGGAGTACCCCTTGACTTGGAAAGATAAGATTTGAGAGCCCCCTCATCAGCGAGCCGGTCGAAGAGCCGCCTGAGGCTAAAGCAACCCTCAGTGTCGTGGCCAATTTCCTCGTGAAAAAGACAATATTTGCTCTTATCCCGGGCGCTTAGAGGACTCTTCATAGGAGACGGTTTTTCCAGATTCAACCGGTCCTTTACTTCGTTGAGAATGGAGGCACAGTCCTTGTTGAACTCGTACTTTGGCACATACGGATCCGACCTCTTCCTTTTCTGGAAAGGTTGTCCGGATGAGTCTGCCGCCCATACCCCCTTTCTCTTGTCATCCTTTTTGGCCGACTGGGTAGGTCGACTCTCTTTTTTATCGGATCTTTTGTAATCCGTTGGAAGTTTAACAGCACACAATTCCACTGCCTGAATGTAGGCCTCCGCCTTCATGAGCGCCTCGTGAAGAGTGGAGACCCTCTTCCTAACCAAGTCAAACTTAAAAGTTGAATCATCTTTTAAGCCTTTGAAGAAATCAGTATAGGCAACGTCATCAGACAATCCATGGATTTGGATCCTCATCAGGTTAAACCGCCTGACATATGACCGGAGCCCCTCTTTGTCTCCCTATTGTATTGCCCCTAGATCAAGGCTTGTTTTCTTGGCAGGGATGTTCATTGAAAAGTTGGACGTAAACCAGTAGGCCAAGGTCCTGAAATTATTGATGCATCCGGCTGGGAGGTTACCAAACCAACGTTGAGCAATCCCTTTCAACGTAGTCGGGAAGCACCGGCACCATGAGGCGTCATCCAAACCCTGCAAATACATCAGGTTGGTGTATGCCATAAGGTGATCTTCTGGGTTGGTGGTACCGTCGTAGGCGCCTACCAACACGTTTTTGATTTTAGACGGCTGGGTCATCTCGGTGATTTCTCTGGAGAACGTCGTTGGCTGTTCCCCAAGGTTGAGCAGCCGGAGCTGCCAGTCCATAGGCTGGACGGGCGGCTGATGCTGCCCCCCGAAAATACCTGCCTGTGCATAGGGGGATCCAAAGGGCGTATACGGTGTTCCATGCACTGCCGGTTGGATCATATGGGGGCCGGATCGAGCGGAAACCTCGCTCGTCCGGCTGTCATTGTTTGTTCTCGAGTGCCTTCCTGAGGTGGCATTGAAGCTGTCTCGAAAGGTCGATGTTGATGCCGACTCGGATCGCTGAGTCTTTTTATCTTGGATGAGCGTCCGGGCGTCAAAATAGACTTTCTTGGTTCCATCCGGCTGAATGTGCCGGACGGGCTTTCTGACTCCATCTATAGGACTGTGCATCTTTGAGAAATCAAAGAGCCTAGCCGGCATGTTTGACTTCGGATGCGGGGTAGATGCTCTACCCTTTACTGTTTTGGCTGTCTTTTTACCGTGACGCCTTTCTTCCGCCTGACCCTTACGGGGGCCGGCTGTATAGTCCAGAAGGCCTTTGATCTCTCCTTTTAAGCTCATCATCATATTCATGAGCTCATCTCTGGAGACTGGGGAGTCTCCAGCGGTAGAGGTTAACCCAAGCGGCCCCCTAGTTGGCTTGCTAGGAGCCGCCTGGTTCCCTTCCCGTTCTCTCTTATCTTTGGAACGGGTGTTCTTGGTCCTTAAAGAGCCATCCGCAGCAGTGTAGGCTTCCAAGTCATAGTTATCGGCTGTATCTTGGTCCGAATGGACCTCAACCTCCCCAGTAGGCAGATTGCCTTTACCAGGTAGTATAGGCTCAGATGTCATCTAGAAAGTACTCTCCCCACAGACGGCGCCAGATGTTTGGGGGTATTTTATGTCCTTCGGGAGAGTTACAATTTCCTAGCAGACTTCCTTCTTACGCCTGTACCTGCACAAGTAACGGAGACTCCGGATGGGGGTGGTAGTTCCGCCTCCGAAGATTAAGTTAGTATCTTTTCGAAGTGGAATAAGAACAATAAAAGCTTCTCGGTTCGAGAGCGTTTCAGTAGGTTTGGGCTTTGTTTGTTTTTTGTGTGGTTGCAATTAATGTGTCTTTCTCATAAATGAGGTCTACCCTTACTATTTATAGTAAGGGAGAACTGTACCTCAATTAGGGTATAAGGGACACGTGTCTGCAAAGGGATTGGGCCTTTGCAGACCGTTGAAAGATTGACACGTGTCAAGCCTTTATTGGGCCACGTGTCTTAGGGTATTTTCACCCTAAACACTTTCAACAAAGCTAATTGAATCAAATGAAAGTCAAATGCAATCTACAAGGCTAATTGAATCAAATGAATTCAAACACATTCAATTAAAGTTTTTCGAATGATATGAAATTTAAATACATTCAACAAAGCAAATTGAATTAAATGAAAGTCAAATGCATTCTTCAAAGCTAATTGAATCAAATGAAAGTCAAACACATTCAAACCAAACTTTTTGAATCAAATGAAAGTTAAATGCATTCTAAAAAGCTAATTGAACAAATGAGAGTCAAACACATTCAAAGAAAGCTTTTTGAATCAAATGAAAGTCAAATGCTTTTAACAAAGCTAATTGAATCAAATAAAACTCAAATGCATTCTACATAGGTAATTGAATCAAATGAAAGTCAAACACATTCAAAAAAAGCTTTTTGAAACAAATGAAAGTCAAATGCATTCAACAAAGCTAATTGAATCAAATAAAAGTCAAATGCATTCTACAAAGCTAAGTGAATCAAATGAAAGTCAAATGCAATCAACAAAAATTGAATTAAATGAAAGTCAAACACATTCAAACAAAGCTAATTGAATCAAATGAAAGTCTAATGCATTCTACAAAGCTAATTGAATCAAATGAAAGTCAAACACATTCAAACAAAGTTTTTTGAAACAAATAAAAGTCAAATGCATGCAACAAAGCTAATTGAATCAAATGAAAGTCAAATGCATTCTACAAAGCTAATTGAATCAAATGAAAGTCAAACACATTTAATTATATCTATTTGATCAAATGAAAGTCAAATGCATTCAAATAAGCTAATTGAATCAAATGAAAGTCAAATGCATTATTCAAAGCTAATTGAATCAAAAGAAAATTTAACACGATCAAACAAAGCTAATTGAATCAAATGAAAGTAAACAACACATTCAAACAAAGCTTTTTGAATCAAATGAAAGTGAAATGCATTCAACAAAGCTAATTGAATCAAATGAAATTCAATTGCATACTAAAAGGCTAATTGAATCAAATGAAAGTCAAACACATTCAAACATAGCTTTTTGAATCAAATGAAAGTCAAATGCATTCAAATAAGCTAATTAAATCAAATGAAAGTCAAACACATTCTACAAAGCTAATTGAAACAAAAGAAAGTCAAACACATTCAAACATAGCCTTTTGAATCAAATGAAAGTCAAATGCTTTCAACAAAGCTAATTGAATAAAATGAAAGTCAAATGCAATCTACAAGGCTAATTGAATCAAATGAATTTAAACATATTCAACCAAAGTTTTTCGAATGATATGAAATTTAAATACATTCAACAAAGCAAATTGAATTAAATGAAAGTCAAATGCATTCTTCAAAGCTAATTGAATCAAATGAAAGTCAAACACATTCAAACCAAACTTTTTGAATCAAATGAAAGTTAAATGCATTCTAAAAAGCTAATTGAACAAATGAGAGTCAAACACATTCAAAGAAAGCTTTTTGAATCAAATGAAAGTCAAATGCTTTTAACAAAGCTAATTGAATCAAATAAAACTCAAATGCATTCTACATAGGTAATTGAATCAAATGAAAGTCAAACACATTCAAAAAAAGCTTTTTGAAACAAATGAAAGTCAAATGCATTCAACAAAGCTAATTGAATCAAATAAAAGTCAAATGCATTCTACAAAGCTAAGTGAATCAAATGAAAGTCAAATGCAATCAACAAAAATTGAATTAAATGAAAGTCAAACACATTCAAACAAAGCTAATTGAATCAAATGAAAGTCTAATGCATTCTACAAAGCTAATTGAATCAAATGAAAGTCAAACACATTCAAACAAAGTTTTTTGAAACAAATAAAAGTCAAATGCATGCAACAAAGCTAATTGAATCAAATGAAAGTCAAATGCATTCTACAAAGTTAATTGATTCAAATGAAAGTCAAACACATTTAATTATATCTATTTGATCAAATGAAAGTCAAATGCATTCAAATAAGCTAATTGAATCAAATGAAAGTCAAATGCATTATTCAAAGCTAATTGAATCAAAAGAAAATTTAACACGATCAAACAAAGCTAATTGAATCAAATGAAAGTAAACAACACATTCAAACAAAGCTTTTTGAATCAAATGAAAGTGAAATGCATTCAACAAAGCTAATTGAATCAAATGAAATTCAATTGCATACTAAAAGGCTAATTGAATCAAATGAAAGTCAAACACATTCAAACATAGCTTTTTGAATCAAATGAAAGTCAAATGCATTCAAATAAGCTAATTAAATCAAATGAAAGTCAAACACATTCTACAAAGCTAATTGAAACAAAAGAAAGTCAAACACATTCAAACATAGCTTTTTGAATCAAATGAAAGTCAAATGCTTTCAACAAAGCTAATTGAATAAAATGAAAGTCAAATGCAATCTACAAGGCTAATTGAATCAAATGAATTTAAACATATTCAACCAAAGTTTTTCGAATGATATGAAAGTCAAATACATTTAACAAAGCTAATTGAATTAAATAAAAAGTCAAATGCATTCTACAAAGCTAATTGAATAAAATGAAAGTCAAACACATTTAAACCAAGCTTTTTGAATCAAATGAAAGTTAAATGCATTCTAAAAAGCTAATTGAACAAATGAGAGTCAAACACATTCAAAGAAAGCTTTTTGAATCAAATGAAAGTAAAATGCTTTTAACAAAGCTAACTGAATCAAATAAAACTCAAATGCATTCTACAAAGGTAATTGAATCAAATGAAAGTGAAACACATTCAATCAAAGCTTTTTGAATCAAATGAAAGTCAAATTCATTCAACAAAGCTAATTGAATCAACTGAAAGTCAAATGCATTATTCAAAGCTAATTGAATCAAAAGAAAATTTAACACAATCAAACAAAGCTAATTGAATCAAATGAAAGTCAAACACATTCAAACAAAGCTAATTGAATCAAATGAAAGACAAATGCATTTAAAAAAGCTAATTGAATCAAATGAAAGTCAAATGAAATCTACAAAAATTGAATGAAATGAAAGTAAAACACATTCAAACAAAGCTAATTGAATCAAACGAAAGTCTAATTCATTCTACGAAGCTAATTGAATCAGATGAAAGTCAAACACGTTCAAACAAAGCTTTTTTATACAAATGAAAGTTAAATGCATTCTGATCGGCCCCCTAGGTGTGGTTAGTTCCTAAAGGTCGAGTCAAGAATAAAAAGAAAACCCACGTCCTAAACTAACCAAAGGTAGCATAGTGGAAGAGGGGTCGAATCCTCAGGGAAGGTCAAACGTCTCTTGCTTAGATCACTTATAAGTCAATTGAAAAGGGAGGAATAAATTTTTGATGGATTTATCTATAGCTACTAGGGAAACAATTAAACTAAGAACTAAATTAACAAGCAACAAGCAGAGGTATAAAACTTCGAAAATCAAGGAATAGCAAACACTAGGGGATAGGGGAGAATTCCTAACTAACAATGATTTCAACAATTAGAGGCAACAAGAATGGTTCAATTGGTCAACCAACCAATTGGGGCCTATGGTCCAACATCTAGGATTCCCTCTCGGGCTCACCTAAACACCGCCTACCCAACCCCGCCTCGGTGGTCGAGGTCATCCCTAACTTAGTCATCATCACATACAAGCTCACTCTCGCACAACTAGCATGCAACACAAAATAGGGTCTTAGAGGTGATCAATCTCTAATTCCTAACAACTAAAACCTAGGTTGGAATCAATTGCAAAACTTCTCAATCTACCCAATCTTGCACCACATATCATTCATTTCATCATTAGTTCATCATTTCCCCCCTCCCCTAGCTAGAAACCTAGCCTAGAGAAGGAAGGGTCATACCAAAGCACACAAGAACATTAGCAAAAGCAAAAACTAAGTTTAATGAGAGAAACATGGCTAAAACCAGAAAATAGGATGATTAAACTTTACTAAAGAAGTTAACTTTGAAGAGAATATGTTAAGTCTACTTGTAATCTATTCTAAATAGCATGAAATCTAAGCAAATAAGGATAATATTATACTAATAGCAAGAAAATAAAGGATCAAAACCAGAAATTGCAAGTTTAAACAAGGAGGCAACTAAGACATTAAACTATTCTATTGACTTGAAATAACAACTAAAGATAAGCTAAAACTAATTAAAATAGATAAATAAAGCAATAAATAAAGAGTAGGGATAGAAATAATACCAAAAGATTTAATCTTGGATTGAAAATGAAAGAGAGTAACAAAGAGTAGTGTTTTAGATCTAATGAGGAACTAAACCCTAACTAATCTAAAGTGCAAAAGAAAGAAAGAAAACAATAAGCTGAAATCTGATTTTCTAATATTTCTCTCTCTACTTCTCTCCCAATTACAAGGAAGAGAGGTATTTATACCCTCCTCTAAAACCTAACCCAAATCAAGGCCCAAAATTTTAGGCATCACGTGCAGAGTAAAATAATTAGAGCCGTCGGCCTACGCGTGTAGCAGAGTTCAAACCGGTCAGGGTACCACGGAGCGCCCGCTCTAAGGCCAGAGCACCCGCTCTAAGGCCAGAGCGCCCGCTCTGAAGTCTCGCAGAAAATGCTCTGATTATTCTGGGAGCTAGAGCGCCCGCTTCAACATTAGAGCGCCCGCTCTGAGGGTTGGGTACTTGGTTTTTCTGCAGCAAGGAATACAGAGCGCCCGCTCCATATCTAGAGCGCCCGCTCTGAACTCTTCTTTCCTTCATATTTTGGGCTCTAATGCTCCAATCCCTTTGACTCCAAAGCATGCCTAATCCTTGCATCCAATCCTTGCTTTCTTAGCCACGGGAGGACCTGTAAGATGGAAAACACAAATCATAGGAAAGGTTCTAATAGGAGCAAATTGAAATGGGTTAAAGGAGAGGGAATAAAACCTTAGGAAATGAGCCAAAAATGACTCAAAACCACTCCAAGTAACAAATATGCTCAATAATAACAAAACTAAGCTAAAATAGAGGAAAAAGGGCAAACAAAGGGCTCAATCGGGGAAGAAACGAAGTAGAAAAGTGGGCCAAATGGCCACTGATCAAATTCCCCCCAACTAAGTCCTTTGCTCGTCCTCGAGCGAAGTAAAATAAGCAAACAAACAAAAATAACCAAAAGTATAAGTCTATACACTAACTCACTTTCGTAGGAATCACGGTCGTTTTTAGCGTAAACGACAAGCCATTTAAACCCCCAAGTCACTTAGGAGGACGAGTATGCTCTCGTGAGGGTTTTCGAGAGAGATTAACCCACAACTTCGCACTAGATCAAGGCAAGGTTTTTAGAGACAAATAGAAAAATAGAAAAATAGAAAAATAAAAAGGGAAAGAAACACAAACATGAATGGTTGAACTTTCACTACAATGCAATCACAAGGATGCGCAAGCTTCTTGACAAGATAGGTGGACAAGCTAGCTAATGCTCCTGGTTGAAGGCCACATAGCTCATGCTCAAAAGCTTGGACTATAAAGATCCTATCCTCCAATTGTCCCTCACCAAGGCAACCTTCCTCATCTCGATCATGTACACTAGGCGGCTAGTCGTCTCGAATTCCACAAGAGAATTAGGAGAACAACAAGGAGGTGGGCAAGGTAGGATTGCCCTAACTTAGTAAATGCAAATCCAATCTAAAAGCTCGACCCATGACTCTCTCCACCGACATTGACTCAATCACTCAAGGTCCAAAGGGCTTTTAAGGTGCAATGAAATGGCTTGGGGTAAGGGTTAATTCTGGCTGGTGGTGTAAGCTCCTAAGAGTGAAACATTAATGAATCGAGCAAAACCAAGGCCAACTAACCTTAGTTGGTGGGTATTATACCCCCCAACTAACTCTAAACTATATACAAGATCGATGCCTTACTTATGCATTCTTAAACATTAATGAATCGAGCAAAACCAAGGCCAAGCTCGAGTTTCACTCATTTCTGTAAAGGTGAAAATAAAATTAGGTTCATAAGGCTTGTAATGCGGGTAGACAAAAAGTGGAAGGCTCAAGGGGGTACGCAAAAGGTGAATGTAAACCCAAAAACCTGAAATTTGAAAGTAAAGGTGTCCTAGGAAATAATAAGAAAAAAAAGATCTAAAAAGAACGAAAAATTATGCCCTTATCCCGAAATGAATGCCTTTATCATCCTATGAGTCGATTCGGTCGCGGTCTCAAGAGTCAAATGGAGCGAGTTTTAGATCAAGTAGCAAAACACTAAGTCTCCAAATTTCTAGCCACCTAGCTTTCATTCACAAGATGAGCTACGCCCACAACCACAAACCGAGGACAAAAGGGATCAAGGCCTAAATAGCCCAAGATATGTCCAATAGGAGTCATTTGAGCAATGAAGCTATGTGATTTTCAACCAAAACATTAAAGACCTTGTAAACCTATCAAACCAAGGAACCAACTCATATATGTTCATACATTGTAGCTACTAATTCAGCCAAACACAAAACAAAGTTTTAACACTTGCCTTGGATAACACTAAGAGAAAGAAAAAGAAAAAGAAAACATTGAAGAGCAACAAGAGAAGTAGGACTTCGTTTGGAATAAATTCCATAAGTGGGGGCGGTAGAAGGTACGTGAATTGAATGCACGTCCTCCTAGGCATAAAGCCGGGCGCCTCTCACGAGGTGTGAACCTCGCCCCGTTGCTACTCTTCAACAAAAATAGAAAGGAAGGGATAGAAGGATAGAAGAGGAACTCAAGAATGAAAGCATCAATTCACACAATTCTCAGTACACAATTCCAAGTATGCAAACATCCATGAATCAATCAACTTAATCCTATCTCCGCTCCTAGGAACTAAGCAAGATAAAATAAATAGAAGAGAGTTTGGAAAGATCTCACCGGAGCCATGCCAATCCAAAACATAAAAAGAATGATGGGTTCCAAGTCAACCAACCTTGGCTCCTTCCAAAAGTAGTATACAACCTGCCAAAAAGTGAGAAATACCAGAACTCCAAAGCAAAAAGATTAGAAAACAAAATAAAGAAGAAAAAGGAAAAGTGATCATGTATAATACAAACCAACAGATACAAGCCAACAGATTATTAAGCACAAGCAAGCATAGGAAAGGCTGCTCATCCCCAAAATGATCTTTTCATTTGCCCCTAGATATGAAAATGCTAAGGCACCCCCCCAACTAAAACCAGGCACCGTCTCGGTGCGATAAAACATGTAATAGTCAAGGGTGGGGGGGGGTCAAAAGAAATGATCATCTATTCCTCAGAGTCTTCCTCTTCCTCTCCCTCTACAACTACAGGGGGCGCCCAATCATAATCAACATCGCATGGCGGCCCATATGGATCCCACCCACCGTAATAACCGGGGGGAAAGCCGTCGCCCTGATAAGGATAGGCGGGATCACCGAGGTAATCACACCCACCTGGGCGCTGGTAGTTGTAGGGGGGGAAGGAGTGGGGAGGGTCATGCAGGGTACCGGGGCCTTGCCAATAGGGGTATTGGCCGCCGGTACGAGGAATGGGGTTCCCATTGTCATCTACCTGAGGGGGGTCCCAATTCGGGACAGGCTCGTGCTGCGGAGGGTAGTAGGGGTAGTTGACACATGGGCTAAAATGTCCCTGGTCCACATGGTAATCATAAATATGGTTTTGATAAATATCAAAAGTGGGACCAGGAGACTGAGCAGGGGCCTCCTCTCTTTCCCTAGGCCGGGCTTGAGCAAGGTTCCTAACCTCCAGAGTGAGGCTAGCGAAAGCTTGCTCAATATTAAATGCAGAAGAGGAAGAGGGCTCACCTCCCCCCGAGAACTGGGGGGGCTGCTGAAGATGCTGCTGTGCCTGAGAAATAAATTGTTGAAATTGCTCTTGTTGCTGCTACTGAAACTGTTGCTGCTGTTGCTCTTGATGTTGCTGGAATTGTTGTTGTTGCCGCCTCGCTTGCCTGATTTCATTTCTATGATCAATCTCGGGCTGGGAGAGGTCATTCTCGTGAATTTGCTCCATAGGGACTTGCCATGGTAACTCAGTTCCCGGGGGCGGATTCATCATGAACGGACATGGCATGTAGCACCAAGGGACGTCTCGGATCCGCCAAATGAAGGCCTTACCCGTGACTCCCGTGGAATCCGAAATGAATTGCATTCTTTTCATCTTCTCTATGTTCAATTCGGCTGCCATGTTCAAGCTCTCCATCTGCTGCAGCTGGGTCTTGTATCTGTACTTGAAGGCGATATACGTGACCATCCCTCCCATAAAGATAGGACCAGTCAAGAGGGGGGAGTCCCTTATTGCCTTACATCTCTTGGCAAACAGATACCCTAGATTGATCTTGTGCTCTGGGGTGGTAGGTGGGTAAAGAAGCGCACCCTCGGTAGCTCTCCAAAGAAGATATAACTCTTGATCGCTCATTTTACCTAGATCTTTTCTGGAGAAGAAAATATATGCAAGCATCCGGTGAAAGTATCGTAAGGCGACATGGTGGATCTCTGAGGCCTTGGAGGAGTTTGATTGGAATTCTCTAGCCCCACTCGTGATTCGGGCCCAAAATTCTTGCGGATTGTACCCCTCTATATAACCTTGACCGTCAAGTCCGGAGGTATCCAAGATTCGAGCATTTGGGTCCCAACCAAATAGTTCATTGAAAGCACGGAGGGTAATGTGGCGGCCTTTGTTGAACAACCGGAATTTTACTTTGAATGCATCAATGCCTTCCATACCCTCTTCTTGATTTAACTCGAAGCTAGCAAGAAACTCCAATGTTAGGGGGCGGTAAGTTAGAGGCGGTTGGGTGGGGTAGTAGTAGGAAGTATCTGCGGTGATGTAATCATTTGGCAATCTACAATCCAAGAACGCATCAAACCCCAGATTCACTGCAAGCTCCCTAACCTTCTCGTCTATTCCAATCATATAACAGTCGTGTTGGGAATAGAAGAGAGTTGGATTAATTGCCCTCCTATCCAATTCGGCCAATTTGGTCCTTTGGGCCGCATGTGGCAGGGTAATGTTGAATTGAGTGGGTTGAGCATGCCCACCACTACTACCGGCACCACTACTTTCTCCTACATTACCACTCCTTGGTTCGGCTCTTTGCCTCTTTGAACCACCAGCCATTTCTTACAACAACAATATAGAAATTTTCCAAAGCAACACACCACAACAACCCAACAATTTCCAACAATTCTACACAATGACCACAAAAACAAAACTCTCCAAAACTTTGCACAACCACCAATTCTAAAACCAAAACTTTCTACAAACCAAAACCTAGCAAAAATCCACAATAATTTTCCCTTGCCAAAGCACCACAACAAACAACACACTACAATTCACAACAAATTTTCACCACATAAAACACAAAACCCATTCATTCACCATCAATTCTCCAATTAAGCCAACCTTAATAAGCAAATATCCAAAGAAATAGGGAAAATTAACTTAGTAAGAGTAGGATTATACCAACAATTGGAGACAAATTAGCCTAGAGTTGAAATTGAAGAAGAACCCGGCTTGGCCCGACGCGAACCCGGTAGAACCCGCTTCAATTCTTGATGAAATCCGGACTAGGTGCTGAATTCTTGATGGATATGTATGATTTTTGGAGATAGGGGATGAATAATTTGTGAATTTTAGAGGAATTCGTAGTTGGAAGGTGGAGATTTGGAGGAGATGAAGGTTTGGTTATGGAGGAAGAAGTTGAGGGAGTTTGAGGTGAGAGAAGGGATAGGGATAGGGAGTTTGAGGTGAGAATTTGGGTGCTCAAAATTAAGAGGGGATAAAACGCAAAGTCTGAATTGAGGGTCGGAGCGGGCGCTCTAAGGGTAGAGCGGCCGCTCTAACATTTCGCTGAAAAATCAGGTTTCTGGGTTGAAAATCAAAGCGCCCGCTCTATGACCAGGGCGCCCGCTCTAAAGCTGCGCAATTTTCCCACACTTTGTCAATTTTTCACCCAAAACTCAGAGCTCCCGCTCTCTATCCAGAGCGCCCGCTCTCGCTTCTCGGATTTTAGCACCAAAAATGTAAAATTTCTGAGGGACCTTCAAAGCGCCCGCTCTACACCCAGAGCGCCCGCTCTAAATTCTCGAAATTTTCCTTCCTTAGCCCCCTTAAAATCAGAGCGCCCGCTCTACACCCAGAGCGCCCGCTCTAAAGTCTCGGATTTTGGCCTCAAGTATTCTGAATAATTCCCAATGATGCAGAGCGCCCGCCCTCTGTTTAGAGCGCCCGCTCTAGACTGTCGGATTTTTGGCTTTAAAAGCATTATTTCCCAAACCTGCAAACACTCAAATATCACTCAAACCAAAATCGTTAGTACTTCTATAGGATGCGACCTAAGTACCCGACTCAACCATTGATTGGTTGAGCCAAGAGGTCGTGCCCTTCGGTTTATAGCATTTTGGCTAACGATAACCAACATAAACCATCCCCTCTTTGGGGAAAAATCCTCCGGATTTTTGCAAAGTACTTAAAACAAAAAGTAACTAAAGAGATAGTTCAAAGACAAATATTCACAATATACTACAAAGCATGCTAGTTTAACGTCCCTAGCTTGACGTTACGTCACGAGCAATAAAGCTAAGGGGGAGGAACGGTGTGGACCGTCCCAAGCATTAGGCAACCGATCTTTCCAATATCTCCTTCATCATAGTATCTTTTGATCCGTTGCCCATTCACCATGAACCGGCTCCCATCTTCATGATTTTCCAATTCGAACGAGCCATAGGGGGTTACTTTGGTGATTGTAAACGGCCCCACCCATTTGGACTTGAGCTTCCCGGGAAAGAGTCGGAGACGTGAGTTGAAGAGAAGAACCTTGTTACCCACCTCGAAGTCACGATCTCGAATCCTTTTGTCGTGCCACCTCTTGGTTTGTTCTTTGTAGAGTCTAGAGCTCTCATAAGCATCATACCTCAACTCTTCCAACTCGTTGAGCTTGAGTAGCCTCTTTTCTCCGGCCAAGTGAAGGTCCATGTTGAGTTCCTTTACAGCCCACCATGCCTTGTACTCCAATTCCACCGGAAGGTGGCATCCCTTACCATAGACAAGTCGATATGGCGTGGTGCCAATCGGTGTCTTGTAAGCGGTCCGTAAGGCCCATAGTACATCATCCAGTCTTAGGGACCAATCTTTTCTAGACTTGTTGACCATCCTCTCGAGCAAACTCTTAATTTCTCTGTTGGACACCTCCACTTGCCCTTGGGTTTGTGGATGGTAAGGGAGTCCAACCTTATGATGTACCCCATATTTCTTCAAAAGTGCTTCGAGTTGTTTCTTGGCGAAATGAGATCCGCCATCACTAATTAGGCACCGTGGCACCCCAAATCTAGGAAAGATGATCTTCTTGAGCAACTTCAACACTACCTTGTGGTCATTTGTGGGTGATGGTATCGCTTCCACCCATTTAGTCACATAATCCACAGCCACAAGGATATACAAATTCCCACATGAGGAGACAAACGGACCCATGAAGTCCACTCCCCATACATCAAATGGCTCAACTTCTAAGATTGATTGTTGCGGCATTTCATTTCTCTTTGTGATTCCTCCCATCCTTTGGCATCGGTCACATCGAAGGATGAACTTGTGAACATCTTTGCGCATAGTTGGCCACCAAAGCTTGCAACCTAGGATCCTTGCCACGGTCTTGTTGACACCTCCATGACCTCCACAAGGTAGTGAATGACAATGTTCCATAATACCTTCCATCTCATGATTTGCCACACATTTCCGGAACAAACCGTCACTACACTTCTTGTACAAGCTTGGATCATCCCAAAAATACCTCTTAACTTCCTTGAAGAACCTCTTCCTTTGTCGAGCATCATAGTCATGAGGTACCACCCCGCTTGCTAAATAATTTGCAATATCAGCGAACCAAGGGATGGTGTTGGTAACGATCGCCATAAGAGAGTCATCTCGAAGCTCATCATCGATGGGATCCTCTTTGTCAAGGTAAGAAGGGTGGTCTAACGGCAACCTTGAGAGGTGGTCAGCCACTAGGTTCTCACTTCCTTTCTTATCCCGTATTTCAATGTCAAATTCTTGTAAGAGAAGGACCCATCGGATTAGACGCGGCTTAGCATCCTTTTTGCTCATCAAATACTTCACCGCGGAGTGATCGGTGTAGACAATGGCCTTGTTGCACACCAAATAGGGTCTAAACTTGTCAAAAGCGAAGACCACCGCCAACATTTCCTTCTCCGTGGTGGTGTAATTCTTTTGTGCCGTATCTAAAGTCCGGCTTGCATAAGAGATCACATTCAATTTCTTTTCTTTCCTTTGCCCAAGGACTGCTCCAACTGCATTATCACTCGCGTCACACATTAGTTCAAACGGGAGTTCCCAATTCGGTGCTTGCACTATAGGCGCATTCACTAAAGCATTTTTCAAGGTTTCAAATGCCTTAGTGCAAGCATCATCGAATTTGAACTCCACCTCTTTTTGAAGTAAACTCGTCAAAGGTCTCGCTATTTGTGCAAAATCTTTGATAAATCGGCGATAGAAGCCGGCGTGCCCCAAGAAGGCACGTACCCCGGTCACCGATGATGGTGGGGGTAGCTTTTCTATCGCCGAGACCTTTGCCGGGTCTACCTCAATACCATTAATGGACACTTTATGCCCGAGGACAATGCCCTCCTCGACCATAAAATGGCACTTTTCCCAATTCAAGACAAGGTTCGTCTCTTGACACCTCTTTAAAACCTTTTCGAGATTGTGCAAGCATAGGTCAAAAGACGAACCACAAACACTGAAATCATCCATGAAAACTTCTATTGCATTTTCGATCATATCAGAAAAGATTGCTGTCATACATCGTTGGAAAGTCGATGGGGCATTGCACAATCCGAAGGGCATCCTTCGGTAGGCAAATGTCCCAAATGGACAAGTGAAGGTTGTTTTATGTTGGTCATCCGGGTGAATTGGGATTTGAAAGAAACCCGAATAACCATCAAGAAAACAATAGTGTGAATGCTTCACCAACCTTTCCAACATTTGATCGATAAATGGCAAGGGGAAATGATCTTTTCTAGTGGCTTTATTAAGCCTCCTATATTCAATGCACATTCTCCACCCCGTGATAGTGCGGGTGGAGATATCATTCCCCTTGTCATCTTGTATGATGGTCATGCCTCCCTTTTTGGGAACCACATGAACCGGGCTCACCCATTTGCTATCGGAGATAGCATAAATGATCCCCGCTTCACGTAGTTTGAGGATTTCCTTCTTAACCACTTCCTTCAAAGTCGGATTCAACCGCCTTTGAGGTTCAATGGAAGAGGCATGATCATCCTCAAGATGAATGCGATGCATACACAAGCTAGGGCTAATCCCCTTAATATCATCAATGCTATACCCGATAACACTCCTATATTTTTTTTAAAATCTCAATTAATTTTTGCAATGAGGTGTCATCGAGGTTAGCATTGACAATAATAGGATGTAAGCAATCATCATCCAAATAAGCATATTTAAGAGAAGGAGGGAGGGGTTTTAGTTCTACCTTGGGAGGAGGCGTGGAACTCTCCTCCTTAGACTCACTTTGGATCGATGGGAGCTCATCCACGGCTCCTTGAGTCTCGGGATGAGTTTCACCTTCAAGGCTTTCAACCTCCAAGGCACACAAAGATTCTCCTTCACCCACCTCCTCACATGGGAGGTCTTCATCACCCTTGTCTTTAATTACCTCATGAGACTTCACCAATTCATCAAGTTCGGAGTCCACCAAGTCCACCCGCCAAATCTTCTCTACCATAGGTTGCTTCAAAGTCTTTGAGAATTCAAACTTGTACTTCTCATTGGCCACCTCAAATGTAATGGTATTATCTTTGCAATTGACGACCGCTCCCATGGTCTTGAGTGCCTCTCTTCCAAGGATAAGAGGAGTATGAGGGTCCTCCTCCATATCCATCACCACAAAATCGCAAGGCACAAACAAATTCCCAATCTTGATAGGAACGTCTTCTAACTCACCGCATGGGAATTTTGTGGACCGGTCGGCTAATTGAATCACCTTTCTTGAAGGTATCATCTCGAACTTGAGCTTCTTTGCAATGGATAGTGGCATGAGGCTCACACTTGCCCCAAGATCGGCTAGTGCACCCGTGGTCTCCATATCACCAATCTTGACCGGAAGAGTGAAGCTTCCCGGATCACATTGCTTGGTAGGCAAGGTTCTTTGCACTAGGGCACTAACTTGATGAGGAAGAGTGATACACTCATCACTTAGCTTCTTTTTGTTGGAGAGGAGTTCCTTGAGGAATTTTGCATAGGGTGGCATTTGAGTCATGGCTTCAAGGAATGGAATGTTGATGTGAAGTGACTTGAGCATAGCCATAAACTTGTTGTACTTGTCATTCAATCTCCTCTCAAAAATCCTCTCGGGATAAGGCGGTGGTGGTTCAAACCTTGATGGTTGATAAGATGTTGATGGTTGCTTGTCTTTCCCAACTTCCTTGCTCTTTTCACTACCTTCACCCTTCTTCTTCTTAATGCTTCCTTCAACACTATTGTCAATTATTTGACCTTGGCTATCTCCATTGACCTCTTCAACCACTTGCTCTTCACCCTCCTTGTTGTGCTCCGATTGATCACTCCTAGGCCCCTCATAAGACTTTCCGGACCTAAGAGAGATAGCTTTGATATGATGGGTGGTAGCCGGGTTGGTAGTAGGTTGGCCCGGGAGCTTCTCATTGGCTAGATTGGTCACCCTCTCGGCGAGTTGAGCCACTTGATTATCCATCATCTTTTGATGTGCGGTGACCTCTTGATGCCTTTGATCCGCTTTTCGCTCACTATTGGTTATTCTTTGATCCATGGCGGATAGGCTTGATTGGATTCTATTGAGAGTTTCCATGAGCATTTGTTGATTAGGATCATTTTGCATGGAAGGGTTGGGTTGGAAATTTTGAAATTGGTTGGGTGGTCCTTGCTTGAATGGTGCTCTAGGGTGATTGCTAGCATTTGGATTTGGAAAGGGAGCCATTTGACCCGTGTTGTGGCTTGGGCCACTTGCATCTTGAAATCTATTACCATAATTGGCATTGGGGGCTCTCCAATTATCACGTTGATTGTTCATGTACCCCATTGCCGCTACATGTTCGGGGTCTCGACCACCACAATATGATATATCATGGTTGGTACCCCCACAATTCTCACAAGAGAAAGAGTGTACTTGATTGGTGGAGGAAGATGAAGACCCTTGGCTATTTCCCAGCTTCTTGTCAATGACTTGTTCCATAAGAGCCTTGAGTGAACCTTGATCAAGCTCGAATTTGCCCGAAGCTCTCTCTTCACCTCTTCTTCTTCCACCACTCGTAGAATAGTACCTCACAACTTCCTCTATGGTGTCCTCCAATTGAGCTTGAGGCACCTTGCTAATATGTCCACCACATCCGGAATTCAAATTTTGCTTGGGTATGTCGTCAAGACCATCATAGAAGAACTTGATGAGAAGTTGCTTGTCAAACTCATGGTGTGGGCAAGCTCTCACATACTCTTTAAACCGGTCCCAAGCTTCCCCCAAAGATTCATACCTTTCTTGCCTAAATGATGAAATTTTCTGCCTCAATTCGGTTGATTTGTCTTCGGGAATGAACTTGTTCAAGAAAGCTTTGGCCGTGTCTCTCCATGAGGCCAACGAGCCGGGCTTTAGGTTTTTGAGCCACCTATAAGCCTTGCCTGTGAGCGAATACCGAAAAAGGTGCATCCGGATGTGTTCTTGAGTGACTTGGTTGGTTTGGATTAAAGCACATGTCTCGAGAAATTTGTCCAAATGCTCTATCGGATCTTCATGAGCTGCTCCAGAAAATTGATCTCCACGCACCATTTGAGTGTAGTGCGGGTGGATAGTGAAATTTGTTTCCGTTGTAGGAAGTAGAATCCCACATTGCAATTCATGACTACCCGGATTACCAAAGTCACCAAAAAGAGCGCCATTGGCATCCCCCATGTCTGAAGAAATATCACTAGAAGAATCAAAGAACTCCTCCTCCTCACCCGTTTGTTCAACAAATAGTCTCCTCACTCGCCTTAGAGTGCGGTCAATGTCGAGATCGAGGTCGTGAGTAGGTGGTCCCTGTGATCTTCTAAGCATTCAACACAGCTAAACAGACAATTAGCGAATGACAACAACGGAGAAATAAATGAAAAATAGAAGGATAGAAGTAGAAAACAATTGAAAAACAAGATAACTAAGCAATAAACAATGTTGCCATTCCCCGGCAACGGCGCCAAAACTTGATCGGCCCCCTAGGTGTCGTTAGTTCCTAAAGGTCGAGTCAAGAATAAAAAGAAAACCCACGTCCTAAACTAACCAAAGGTAGCATAGTGGAAGAGGGGTCGAATCCTCAGGGAAGGTCAAACGTCTCTTGCTTAGATCACTTATAAGTCAATTGAAAAGGGAGGAATAAATTTTTGATGGATTTATCTATAGCTACTAGGGAAACAATTAAACTAAGAACTAAATTAACAAGCAACAAGCAGAGGTATAAAACTTCGAAAATCAAGGAATAGCAAACACTAGGGGATAGGGGAGAATTCCTAACTAACAATGATTTCAACAATTAGAGGCAACAAGAATGGTTCAATTGGTCAACCAACCAATTGGGGCCTATGGTCCAACATCTAGGATTCCCTCTCGGGCTCACCTAAACACCGCCTACCCAACCCCGCCTCGGTGGTCGAGGTCATCCCTAACTTAGTCATCATCACATACAAGCTCACTCTCGCACAACTAGCATGCAACACAAAATAGGGTCTTAGAGGTGATCAATCTCTAATTCCTAACAACTAAAACTTAGGTTGGAATCAATTGCAAAACTTCTCAATCTACCCAATCTTGCACCACATATCATTCATTTCATCATTAGTTCATCATTTCCCCCCTCCCCTAGCTAGAAACCTAGCCTAGAGAAGGAAGGGTCATACCAAAGCACACAAGAACATTAGCAAAAGCAAAAACTAAGTTTAATGAGAGAAACATGGCTAAAACCAGAAAATAGGATGATTAAACTTTACTAAAGAAGTTAACTTTGAAGAGAATATGTTAAGTCTACTTGTAATCTATTCTAAATAGCATGAAATCTAAGCAAATAAGGATAATATTATACTAATAGCAAGAAAATAAAGGATCAAAACCAGAAATTGCAAGTTTAAACAAGGAGGCAACTAAGACATTAAACTATTCTATTGACTTGAAATAACAACTAAAGATAAGCTAAAACTAATTAAAATAGATAAATAAAGCAATAAATAAAGAGTAGGGATAGAAATAATACCAAAAGATTTAATCTTGGATTGAAAATGAAAGAGAGTAACAAAGAGTAGTGTTTTAGATCTAATGAGGAACTAAACCCTAACTAATCTAAAGTGCAAAAGAAAGAAAGAAAACAATAAGCTGAAATCTGATTTTCTAATATTTCTCTCTCTACTTCTCTCCCAATTACAAGGAAGAGAGGTATTTATACCCTCCTCTAAAACCTAACCCAAATCAAGGCCCAAAATTTTAGGCATCACGTGCAGAGTAAAATAATTAGAGCCGTCGGCCTACGCGTGTAGCAGAGTTCAAACCGGTCAGGGTACCACGGAGCGCCCGCTCTAAGGCCAGAGCACCCGCTCTAAGGCCAGAGCGCCCGCTCTGAAGTCTCGCAGAAAATGCTCTGATTATTCTGGGAGCTAGAGCGCCCGCTTCAACATTAGAGCGCCCGCTCTGAGGGTTGGGTACTTGGTTTTTCTGCAGCAAGGAATACAGAGCGCCCGCTCCATATCTAGAGCGCCCGCTCTGAACTCTTCTTTCCTTCATATTTTGGGCTCTAATGCTCCAATCCCTTTGACTCCAAAGCATGCCTAATCCTTGCATCCAATCCTTGCTTTCTTAGCCACGGGAGGACCTGTAAGATGGAAAACACAAATCATAGGAAAGGTTCTAATAGGAGCAAATTGAAATGGGTTAAAGGAGAGGGAATAAAACCTTAGGAAATGAGCCAAAAATGACTCAAAACCACTCCAAGTAACAAATATGCTCAATAATAACAAAACTAAGCTAAAATAGAGGAAAAAGGGCAAACAAAGGGCTCAATCGGGGAAGAAACGAAGTAGAAAAGTGGGCCAAATGGCCACTGATCACATTCTACAAAGCTAATTGAATCAAATAAAAGTCAAATGCATTCTACAAAGCTAAGTGAATCAAATGAAAGTCAAACACATTCAATCAAAGTTTTTTGAATCAAGTGAAATTCAAATACATTCAGCAAAGCTAATTGAATCAAATGAAAGTCAAATGCATTCTACAAAGCGAATTGAATCAAAAGAAAGTTAAACACGATCAAACAAAGCTAACTGAATCAAATGAAAGTGAAACATATTCAAACAAAGCTTTTTGAATCAAATGAAAGTCAAATGCATTCAACGAAGCTAATTGAATCAAATGAAAGTCAAATGCAATCTACAAGGCTAATTGAATCAAATGAATTCAAACACATTCAACTAAAGTTTTTCGAATGATATGAAAGTCAAATACATTCAACAAAGCTAATTGAATTAAATGAAAGTCAAATGCATTCTACAAAGCTAATTGAATCAAATGAAAGTGAAACACATAGAAACAAAGCTTTTTGAATCAAATGAAAGTCAAAAGCATTCAACAAAGCTAATTGAATCAAATGAAAGTCAAATGCAATCTACAAAAATTGAATTAAATGAAAGAAAAACACATTCAAACAAAGCTAATTGAATCAAATGAAAAACTAATGCATTCTACAAAGCTAATTGAATCAAATGAAAGTCAAACACATTTAAACAAAGTTTTTTGAAACAAATAAAAGTCAAATGCATTCTACAAAGCTAATTGAATCAAATAAAACTCAAATGCATTCTACAAAGGTAATTTAATCAAATGAAAGTGAAACACATTCAATCAAAGCTTTTTGAATCAAATGAAAGTCAAATTCATTCAACAAAGCTAATTGAATCAAATGAAAGTCAAATGCAATCTACAAGGCTAATTGAATCAAAATGAATTCAAACACATTTAATTATAGCTTTTTGAATTAAATGAAAGTCAAATGCATTCAAATAAGCTAATTGAATCAAATGAAAGTCAAACACATTCTACAAAGCTAATTGAATCAAATGAAAGTCAAAAACATTCAAACATAGCTTTTTGAATCAAATGAAAGTCAAATGCTTTCAACAAAGCTAATTGAATCAAATGAAAGTCAAATGCAATCTACAAGGCTAATTGAATCAAATGAATTCAAACACATTCAACCAAAGTTTTTCGAATGATATGAAATTTAAATACATTCAACAAAGCAAATTGAATTAAATGAAAGTCAAATGCATTCTTCAAAGCTAATTGAATCAAATGAAAGTCAAACACATTCAAACCAAACTTTTTGAATCAAATGAAAGTTAAATGCATTCTAAAAAGCTAATTGAACAAATGAGAGTCAAACACATTCAAAGAAAGCTTTTTGAATCAAATGAAAGTCAAATGCTTTTAACAAAGCTAATTGAATGAAATAAAACTCAAATGCATTCTACATAGGTAATTGAATCAAATGAAAGTCAAACACATTCAAAAAAAGCTTTTTGAAACAAATGAAAGTCAAATGCATTAAACAAAGCTAATTGAATCAAATAAAAGTCAAATGCATTCTACAAAGCTAAGTGAATCAAATGAAAGTCAAATGCAATCACCAAAAATTGAATTAAATGAAAGTCAAACAAATTCAATCAAAGTTTTTTGAATCAAGTGAAAGTCAAATACATTCAACAAAGCTAATTGAATCAAATGAAAGTCAAATGCATTCTACAAAGCGAATTGAATCAAAAGAAAGTTAAACACAATCAAACAAAGCTAACTGAATCAAATGAAAGTCAAACACATTCAAAAAAAGCTTTTTGAAACAAATGAAAGTCAAATGCATTCAACAAAGCTAATTAAATCAAATAAAAGTCAAATGCATTCTACGAAGCTAATTGAATCAAATGAAAGTGAAACACATTCAAACAAAGCTTTTTGAATCTAATGAAAGTCAAAAGCATTCAACAAAGCTAATTGAATCAAATGAAAGTCAAATGCAATCAACAAAAATTGAATTAAATGAAAGTCAAACACATTCAAACAAAGCTAATTGAATCAAATGAAAGTCTAATGCCTTCTACAAAGCTAATTGAATCAAATGAAAGTCAAACACATTCAAACAAAGTTTTTTGAAACAAATAAAAGTCAAATGCATGCAACAAAGCTAATTGAATCAAATGAAAGTCAAATTTATTCAACAAAGCTAATTGAATCAAATGAAAGTCAAATGCATTATTCAAAGCTAATTGAATCAAAATGAAAGTCAAACACATTTAATTATAGCTTTTTGAATCAAATGAAAGTCAAATGCATTCAAATAAGCTAATTGAATCAAATGAAAGTCAAACACATTCTACAAAGCTAATTGAATCAAATGAAAGTCAAACACATTCAAACATAGCTTTTTTAATCAAATGAAAGTCAAATGCTTTCAACAAAGCTAATTGAATCAAATGAAAGTCAAATGCAATCTACAAGGCTAATTGAATCAAATGAATTCAAACACATTCAACCAAAGTTTTTCGAATGATATGAAATTTAAATAAATTCAACAAAGCAAATTGAATTAAATGAAAGTCAAATGCATTCTTCAAAGCTAATTGAATCAAATGAAAGTCAAACACATTCAAACCAAACATTTTGAATCAAATGAAAGTTAAATGCATTCTAAAAAGCTAATTGATCAAATGAGAGTCAAACACATTCAAAGAAAGCTTTTTGAATCAAATGAAAGTCAAATGCTTTTAACAAAGCTAATTGAATCAAATAAAACTCAAATGCATTCTACATAGGTAATTGAATCAAATGAAAGTCAAACACATTCAAAAAAAGCTTTTTGAAACAAATGAAAGTCAAATGCATTCAACAAAGCTAATTGAATCAAATAAAAGTCAAATGCATTCTACAAAGCTAAGTGAATCAAATGAAAGTCAAATGCAATCAACAAAAATTGAATTAAATGAAAGTCAAACAAATTCAATCAAAGTTTTTTGAATCAAGTGAAAGTCAAATACATTCAACAAAGCTAATTGAATCAAATGAAAGTCAAATGCATTCTACAAAGCGAATTGAATCAAAAGAAAGTTAAACACAATCAAACAAAGCTAACTGAATCAAATGAAAGTGAAACATATTCAAACAAAGCTTTTTGAATCAAATGAAAGTGAAATGCATTCAACGAAGCTAATTGAATCAAATAAAAGTCAAATGCATTCTACAAAGCTAATTGAATCAAATGAAAGTCAAACACATTCAAAAAAAGCTTTTTGAAACAAATGAAAGTCAAATGCATTCAACAAAGCTAATTGAATCAAATAAAAGTCAAATGCATTCTACGAAGCTAATTGAATCAAATGAAAGTGAAACACATTCAAACAAAGCTTTTTGAATCTAATGAAAGTCAAAGGCATTCAACAAAGCTAATTGAATCAAATGAAAGTCAAATGCAATCAACAAAAATTGAATTAAATGAAAGTCAAACACATTCAAACAAAGCTAATTGAATCAAATGAAAGTCTAATGCCTTCTACAAAGCTAATTGAATCAAATGAAAGTCAAACAAATTCAATCAAAGTTTTTTGAATCAAGTGAAAGTCAAATACATTCAACAAAGCTAATTGAATCAAATGAAAGTCAAATGCATTCTACAAAGCGAATTGAATCAAAAGAAAGTTAAACACAATCAAACAAAGCTAACTGAATCAAATGAAAGTGAAACATATTCAAACAAAGCTTTTTGAATCAAATGAAAGTCAAATGCATTCAACGAAGCTAATTGAATCAAATAAAAGTCAAATGCATTCTACAAAGCTAATTGAATCAAATGAAAGTCAAACACATTCAAAAAAAGCTTTTTGAAACAAATGAAAGTCAAATGCATTCAACAAAGCTAATTGAATAAAATAAAAGTCAAATGCATTCTACGAAGCTAATTGAATCAAATGAAAGTGAAACACATTCAAACAAAGCTTTTTGAATCTAATGAAAGTCAAAAGCATTCAACAAAGCTAATTGAATCAAATGAAAGTCAAATGCAATCAACAAAAATTGAATTAAATGAAAGTCAAACACATTCAAACAAAGCTAATTGAATCAAATGAAAGTCTAATGCCTTCTACAAAGCTAATTGAATCAAATGAAAGTCAAACACATTCAAACAAAGTTTTTTGAAACAAATAAAAGTCAAATGCATGCAACAAAGCTAATTGAATCAAATGAAAGTCCAATGCATTCTACAAAGCTAATTGAATCAAATGAAAGTCAATTACATTCAAACAAAGCTTTTTGAATCAAATGAAAGTCAAATGCATTCAAATAAGCTAATTGAATCAAATGAAAGTCAAACACATTCTAGAAAGCTAATTGAATCAAATGAAAGTCAAACACATTCAAACATAACTTTTTGAATCAAATGAAAGTCAAATGCTTTTAACAAAGCTAATTGAATCAAATGAAAGTCAAATGCAATCTACAAGGCTATTTGAATCAAATGAATTCAAACACATTCAACCAAAGTTTTTCGAATGATATGAAAGTGAAACACATTCAATCAAAGCTTTTTGAATCAAATGAAAGTCAAATTCATTCAACAAAGCTAATGGAATCAAATGAAAGTAAAATGCATTATTCAAAGCAAATTGAATCAAAAGAAAATTTAACACGATCAAACAAAGCTAATTGAATCAAATGAAAGTCAAACACATTCAAACAAAGCTAATTGAATCAAACGAAAGTCTAATGCATTCTACGAAGGTAATTGAATCAGATGAAAGTCAAACACGTTCAACCAAAGCTTTTTGATACAAATGAAAGTTAAATGCATTCTACAAAGCTAATTGAATCAAATAAAAGTCAAATGCATTCTACAAAGCTAAGTGAATCAAATGAAAGTCAAACACATTCAATCAAAGTTTTTTGAATCAAGTGAAATTCAAATACATTCAACAAAGCTAATTGAATCAAATGAAAGTCAAATGCATTCTACAAAGCGAATTGAATCAAAAGAAAGTTAAACACGATCAAACAAAGCTAACTGAATCAAATGAAAGTTAAACATATTCAAACAAAGCTTTTTGAATCAAATGAAAGTCAAATGCATTCAACGAAGCTAATTGAATCAAATGAAAGTCAAATGCAATCTACAAGGCTAATTGAATCAAATGAATTCAAACACATTCAACCAAAGTTTTTCGAATAATATGAAATTCAAATACATTCAACAAAGCTAATTGAATTAAATGAATGTCAAATGTGATTAGGGGATTTTTCTCCCACCAATCGGAATGCGCCAAGTGGACCAATCAGGACCTGCCAAGTGTCCCCTAGTTGGAACTGTCAGGACTTGCCACGTGGCACGCGCTTATTCGTCCACCTTGGACCTGTTATGTCACGACAAGTGGCATACTCCATGCCTAATGGAGAACCCGGCCACCCAGGCCCAACTTCCAAGGGAAGCCCAATCGGCCCTAGGTTTACCTAAACCTAGGATGGGCACGTTTCCCAAGGTTATTAATACCTCCCTTAATCCTCATTAAGGGGGATTACAGAAATAAGACGCGAAAAACATTACGGAACACACTAATAACCGGCTGATCTCGCTAACAAAGCAGATTACCTACATTAAACACTCTCACCTAGAGAGACCTTATTACTTTAATTTCCGCATCAATTACTCCTTAATCAGGTACTAACTTGACCGTTGGAGGCGGAGCTCACAGGAGTCTCCGTTATTTTGCAGGTACAGGCGTCCGGTTCCAGTCTCGGAATTGTAACTCTCCCGCAGGACATCAGAAAACCCCGAAACATTTGGCGCCGTCTGTGGGGAGAGTACTTCAGAGATGGCATCCAAGTCTGTACCGACTCCTGAAGAGAGGCGTCCCCTAGACGACCCTCAAGTTCAGTCGGACCATGACACCGAAAGTGAATTTGAAGTTGAAACTCATACAGCTTCAGACGGGACCCTAAGGGCCCGACGTACCCGTCATAACGAAAGGAGGGAACGGGAGCATCTTCAAACAGGAAGCGAGCCAGCAGGCGCACCGCCTGTTCGGCAACAGCCGACTGATGGGTCTGCTCCCATCACAAGGAACGAACTCATGATCTTCATGAGGGACTTCAAGGGAGAGATTCAAGAGTTGATCAACAAGAAGTCGACTGCTCCAGTCAAGGAGCAGTCGGCCAAGAAACCCTCCACTTCACTGAAGAGGAAACCAGTTCAAGGGTGAGAGGCGACTCCTCATCCTAAATCTAGGAAGCGGGAGCCACCTGCCCTTGATTTCACAAAATTCCGTTATCCTACAGGAAATAGGAAACCGGTTCGTCATATTCAGGCGGACAGGTCGAAGCAAACATTCACAGATGCTCGGCTACTGCTAGAGCAGAAGAAGAGTGACCGATTGTCAGAGTCGGCTTCTACTTCAAACTTTCAAGACAGTTTGCGAAATGCCTCGATGAGGCATACTCAGTCGTACCATGAGAGTCAGTCAGGCGGCACCTCCTGTCAGTCCGGCTTTCATAGTGCCCAGGCGGTACCAAACTTACCATTTGTAACGCAACAACAGTATTTTATGCAGCCACCTCCATTTGGTGGACCTACGGCAAAAAACGTCCAACCTATGGACTTGCAGCTACGGTTGCTTAGACTTGGTGAACAGCCGTCGGCCTTCTCCAAGGAAATTACTGAAGCCGCTCAGCCGGCCAAAGTGAAAAATGTACTAGTAGGCGCCTATGACGGCACTACTAACCTAGAAGACCATCTGATGGCATTCACCAACCTGATGTACCTTCAAGGGTTGGATGATCCCACCTGGTGCAAGTGTTTCCCAGCGACTCTCAAAGGAATCGCACAGCGATGGTTCGGCAACCTGCCGACTGGTTGTGTTAATAGCTTCAGGACGCTTGCTTACTTATTTGCCTCCAACTTCGCCATGAACATCCCTGCGAAGAAAACGACCCTTGATTTGGGAACAATTCAGGAGGGCGAGAAGGAGGGGCTTCGTTCTTACATCAGGCGGTTTAACCTGATGAGAATACAGATTCAAGGGTTACCGGATGAGGTAGCTTATACCGACTTTTTTAGAGGTCTCAAAGACGGGTCTACCTTCAAATTTGATTTGGTTCGAAAAAGGGTGGCGACTCTTCAAGAGGCCTTGATTGAAACAGAAGCCTATATACAGGCGACTGATCTTTGTACAATAAAACAGTCAGACGGGAAAAGGTTCGACAAAAGAGAAGGACGACAGAAACAGTCGTCAAACAAAGATGAGAAAAGAAAAGAGGTCTGGGCGGCTTATTCCTCTAAACAGCCGGCCCAAAAAAAGAAAAAAGAATTCAAACCATACTCCCCAAAGTATGCGTTTAACAAGGATAACCAGTTTAACCTAAAAGAAATCAAGGGACGGATCTCAATTGAGAAGCCGGTCCCCATGAAGGGTTCTGCAAACAACCGGAACCAAGATAAAATCTGTGCTTATCATGATGACGTTGGTCATCACACCAATGACTGCATCAGTCTTATGCGGTACCTAGACCGCCTGGCTGAGCTAGGTGATCTTGACACTTATGTCAAGAAATCTACGGGGAACACTTCCTCAAAAAAGCTGTCGACCAAAAAGAATCAACAGGCCGACAGCTCCGATACAGATGATGCAGTCGTCTACACCATTGCAGGCGGCTTCTCAGGAGGCGGCCCCACTATTAGGGGCAACAAAGATAATATAAGGCGGTTAGATGTAAATTCCGTTCACCAAGAACGGCCGTCCAAATATACATTTCCTGAGATTGTCATCACTGAAGAGGATTTAGGAGGGGTAAGGGGGCCGCATGACGACCCTCTCGTTATTGAATGTAAAGTGGCCAACCAGAGAGTTGGCCGAATCCTCATAGATACCGGGAGCTCCTCAGATCTCATCAGCAGCAAATGTTTGTCGAAACTGAAATATCAGACTGACTGCATACATCCGGCCTCCCACCCTTTAGTAGGGTTTGGAGGAGGAGTCGTCCACCCACTGGGACGAGTGGATTTACCCATCTGCCTGGGCGAAAAAGGGGAAGGACGACACATGGTAGTCCGGTTCCTGGTAGTAGAAGAACTCTCGGCCTACAACATGATTCTGGGACGACCAACCCTGAATAAGTCCAAGGCTGTTATAATCCCATCTCTTATGTTGCTCAAGTTTGAGAGGGATAATGGAACAGTCGGGTCCCTAAGGGGAGATCAGAAGACGGCCCGAGAGTGTTATCTCTCGGATGTCAAACCCACTGTTATGGCTACTGGGTCAAGTGGTGGAAAAACAGACCTTGACAATGTCAAGGAGAGTGCGCCTGTTCAAGAAGCAGGCGGCAAAAAGAGAAAGGCATCCTAGACAGAAGCTCAACCTGGATGGATCCAATCAGGGCATATCTGACAAACGGTACCCTGCCGGATGATCATTTTTCTTTTGAATGATATAAATAGTCAAGGGCTACTTAATAAAAGTTTGCATACTTGATATTCAATTTTGTACTAAGAGGGGCACGCCTACTAACAAACAGTCGGCTTCTCTCCATTGAGTATTTTACTCTATTTTCAGAGGGGCATGCCGTCTGTACCTTTACAGTCAGCTACTCTCCATTGAGTATTTCACTCTATCTTCAGAGGGGCATTCCGTCTGTACCTTTACAGTCGGCTACTCTCCATTGAGTATTTCACTCTATCTTCAGAGGGGCATGCCGTCTGTACCTTTACAGTCGGCTACTCTACATTGAATATTTTACTCTATCACAATAGGGGCATGCCGTCTGGACATATAGTTGGCTACTCTCCATAGAAGAGGGCCGACTGGTTCCAAACACACAGCCAACCCCCTTATACTTAGCTAAAAAAGATTAGGGCCTGGCCGACCCTGTGCCTAACAGGCGGCTACCCTCCTTTTACTTAGCACCTACGTTCACCAAGAACTAACCAAGGCCACAGGCCGAATGATCAGACCAGGCGCCAAGCCAACTGATCCAATCTTCAAAACTAATACGACCTGTCCCAACATCATAGCAGGCGTTCGGCGGCATCTCTCCGGATGAAATTCGTCGCAGAGAGCAGCTCCCTTTTGGGTGGAACATTGCTCTATAAACTAATTACACGGCACCTATACGACTGCCCCCAAGGGCAACCACGTAGCCGTTTTTGAGACAAGGATAACTCTATCACTAACCAAACCAGTGGTAGCAGTTGACATCTGAGTCAGATGACCGCCTGTATTACTTGGGATAAATGCAGGGGGTACCTCTTGAGTTAATAGCCAACAAACATTGGCGAATCAAAAGGATCAGCCGGCCTCCGCCGCCTGGTACCTTTACTACTCAAGCAGGAGTGACGACGACTGAGTAACTCCAAAGTTAACTCATAGTCACTCTCTCAAACTTAGTATGGAGCCTAAAAGGTATGAGTCGTCCGCCTGTAGCAAACAGGGGCTCTCAACCACTACTCCTGCTAGGTTAACAACATATTGAGTTAATAGCCAACAAACATTGGCGAATCAAGGGGTCTAGCCGGCCTTCGCCGCCTGGTACCTCTACTTCTCAAACAAAAGTGACGGCGACTGAGTAACTCCAACGTTATCTCATAAGTCACTCCCTCAAATTTGGTATGGAACCTGAAAGGTTTGAGTCGTCCGCCTGTTTTTAACAAACAGGGGCACTCAAACCCCTATTCCTACTAGGTAACCTATTGAGTTAATAGCCAACAAACATTGGCAAATCAAGGGGATCAGCCGTCCTCCGCCGCCTGGTACCTCTACTACTCAATCTAGATTGTGACGAAGACTAAGTAACTCCTATGTTAACTTAATAGTCACTCAAACTTAGTATGGAGCCTAAAAGGTATGAGTCGTCCACCTGTTTTAACAAGCAGAGGCCCTCAATCACTACTCTTGCTAGGTTAAAAAATTATGAGATAAAAGCCAACAACATTGGCAATAAAGGGAAACAACCGGTGCCCGCCGCTTGTTTTCTCTACTACTCAATTCCTTGACGACTAGGTAATACTTTATTTACTTGGTCAGACCACTTTCCTACTTGGTTAAAATTACAAAATGACAGGCCCGCCTGCCTAAAAAGGATCCAGACAAAATAGTTCGAATACCGATTGGATAAATGGCCGACTAATCGTCTATCCTGGAAACAGACAACCAGTCGTCCAGGGGCATAGGCGGCGTACTAACTATCTGTACCTGTCTGCAACGTTCGGCCATGTAAAACAGTCGGTCTAGTAAACAATTGGATATTAGATATGGTATACTTAGACAAATTTGAAGCAAAACAAAAATTCATTAAAAATAAGCCGGTCATTAAAGACCAGCAAAATATTCAAAGCCCCGGCCCCCTGGCCGGGTAAATACAAAGCAAACGGCACGCAGGCCGTGGAAAGAATACATAAAGCTTAAGAAGGGGGCAGTTCAGTATTAGCAGCTGCCGCCTGGTCAGCACTCTTCTTGCTGGACTCGGCTTCAGCTGCATCCTTTTTTGATGCCTTACCCCCAAGCGGCACAAGCGCCACTACCGGCTCCTCCTCCTCCAACGCTTCCCCCAACGCCTCTTCTTCAGCAGCCGCCAGGATCTCTTGATTATATGTATCCGAACACTGGCAGTACGTTCTTTCCCAAGAGGCAAAGTCGGCACTGGGGAAGAGGCGGCCCCAGGTCATGCGCTGGATTTGAGCGGAGTCTTCCATCATCTCCCGGACCAGCTCTTTCTTCTCTTGCTCGGCCTTTTCCGAGAGCTCTTGGGTAAGACTCTTCTCCTGGGTCACCAGGCGTTCCTTTACACTGGCCAAGGATTTCTCCATGGCTTCGTAAGAGTACATTTTCAGGCGAAGAGGTTTCAGCTCGGCCTTGAGATTTGTGATGGTCGCCTCCAGCTCGTCATTCTTCTTCTGGGCCGCCTCTAACTGAGCCCGAACAGCGGCGGTAGCCTGCGCCTGATAATAAAGAATATCAATGGTCAGTACTTCATTTTGGGCAATTTGAAACATTGCCTTATCACAGTCAGAGGCGGCCATAGCTTTTGCAGCCTTTACCTCTTTGTTTTTCCGAGCAAGCGGCTTGCGAAGGCCGTTCACTCGGAGCAGGGCCTAAGTAAAAAACAAAAAAAAAACAGGCGTCAGTTTCCAAACAAAAAAGAAAACAGGCGTCCAGAAAATTCAAATACTCAAAAATATGCTAAGTATACCTCAGCAAGGACCCCTGCAATCCCGTCAAGGTCAAGGGTGCCGACACCCCTGACCGCCTCCCTTTCAGCCGGAGGAACTGCCCTGATCATAGACTTGGCCATCTCTACCAAGTCAGGCCCCTGGGGGCCGGCTGCATCAAGCATAAACAAACGGATTAGACTTAGTAAAAAAGGAGCAAGTCTAAAATTTACAAGGACAACTTCATACCTCTAGGCGGCCCAGTTGGAGCTTTAGAAGAAGTGGCCGGCTGTTTCTCAGCCGCCACCTGTTTCCTGGCAGAACCAGGAGAGCTCCCAACAGTCGTCTTCCGGGCCTTGGGGTCCGGCTGTTGGGAAGATGAAGCTCTTGGAGCACCCGTCTAAAAAAGAAGAAAGTCAGTATATGCATAAAGACTCCAAAAAGAGGGTGAAAGGTTCGGAGCTCACCAAGGGTGCCCCCTTCTTGGGGGAGTCGGTTGAAGCTTGTTGCATAATAGAGGCCCGCAACATGGCCGCCGCAGTCTTGGTGGCGGTGATTTTGCTCATGGCGTCAGCTGTAA
The DNA here is from genome assembly GCF_001683475.1 of Chenopodium quinoa. Classification (NCBI taxonomy): domain Eukaryota; kingdom Viridiplantae; phylum Streptophyta; class Magnoliopsida; order Caryophyllales; family Amaranthaceae; genus Chenopodium; species Chenopodium quinoa. The sequence goes on along the minus strand of NW_018744236.1, from coordinate 101,228 downwards.
AAACAAACGGCAAAGTTAATAAAAGATAAACAACAAATGTATGAAACAACAGAGTATTCGACAGGCCGACTACCTCTTGAGCACCGACTGCTGAGGCCACAGGCGGCCAAAAAGTACTCGTCATAGAGCCACTTGAAGATCGGGATGCAGTGCAGGGGTACTTGCTCTCGTACCCCTGAAGTAGAGTCGACCCTCGACTCTACTTTAAAGAGTCCTTTGTCAAGGATCTCTTTCTTAGCCTTGGGGGGAACAGGCGGCATGCTACGGCCGCCTGCAAGAAGGGGCGGATTCCTGTTCCACCTATTGAAGCGCTTGTTCTGCTTAATGTCAGAACTCTCAATGATGAGGAAGGTGCTCCGCCAGTCCTTCCACTTGTTTGCTTTACCTCTCGTCATGAGGTAGCCCCTGTGGCTTGTCAATTGATACCAGCCGGTACCGCCTGACTTAGGGGTCCGGCTGAGATAGTTCATGTGGGCGAAAGCCTCGAAGCTCGGCTCCACCCCGTGCAGTTCGCACCCGGCCACATAACCGAGTACGTTGACCCAGGAGTTTGGGGCTAACTGCCATAACCCCAACTCATACCCATCCAAAATCCGCTGAACAGCCGGATGTAATGGGAAGCGAAGCCCTGCCTTGATGGCCGCCTCGTAGCAGCCAAAGCAGGAGCTTTCGTAACTAGAACCAGCCGGCCAGACGACTGTGTCTTCTGGATCCGGCACAAACACTAGAAAATCGGGGCCCATGGTGTGGTTGGCAATAAAGCTCTCCACTTTCTCTTGCATGGCTGTGATTCGGCCCCGAGCTACCGTGCAGTAGTATGGGGTATTTAGCTCTCGGTAAGAGGCGGATGGTTCCGCCCAATTGTCCCCCTTCTCAACTGTGTGAGAAAGTCTCGCCTCTTGCAGGCGGCTGTTTTTCTCTTCTGTACCCAAAGAAGCATGGCCAGAAGAGCTTGACGAGGAATCGTCCTCGGACGAGTCTGAAGAGGACGACTCCTCCCCTCTCCCGGAGGGACCCGCCTCCTCTCTTTGAAAAGGAGCAGATTTGTTAACTGTTAAATTGGAAGGGGTCACTATGACTCCCCCCACAGAATTGCCGGCATCCAGGCCGCCTTGTCTCACTTCAACATCTGGCGCCTGGTCAGATGTTTCACTAATCGGCACCCTGTGGGAGGAGCCGTCTGAATTTGAGATCCTAGCTGTCTTTTTCGTTCTGGCCATCCTGCTCTGCATAGACACAGATACAGTCGGACTTTGTATAAAGGGCAAAGATGGGTCCGGAAAAGGGCAGGCGACACTCCTAGTCCTAGATTCAGCCGTCCCCGGTGACCGGCTGATCACTAACCTAGGTCGTGTCGTGTGCTTCCGTGGTGCCATTTCAAAAAATAAAAATAAAATTAAGAGTAAGAGAACTGAGTTACCTGAACGAGTGACGGTTGATGAAGTTCTGGAAATCCGGTGCAGTCGGCTTGTCAGAACAGGCGGTAGGCAGAAAAGGACCAAAATGTCAGAGCAAGTTCAGGGGTCCGAATGTTCTGAAATAGTTCTCAAAGTGTGAAAATGACTCAAGGCAACTCTCCCTTATATAGGCGAAGTGAGAAGGCGAAGGGTCACTTCCAGAATTCAAAATTTGGGCGGGAAAATCTCTCGTCCTTTCGCCGACTAACACCTGTAGCAGGTCGTCGCCCGTTACTGTGCGACACCTGTCACAGGTAACACGTGACCAGTCACGTGCCACCTGTGAGGGGCAAATGATTAGGGGATTTTGCTCCCACCAATCGGAATGCGCCAAGTGGACCAATCAGGACCTGCCAAGTGTCCCCTAGTTGGAACTGTCAGGACTTGCCACGTGGCACGCGCTTATTCGTCCACCTTGGACCTGTTATGTCACGACATGTGGCATACTCCATGCCTAATGGAGAACCCGGCCACCCAGGCCCAACTTCCGAGGGAAGCCCAATCGGCCCTAGGTTTACCTAAACCTAGGATGGGCACGTTTCCCAAGGTTATAAATACCTCCCTTAATCCTCATTAAGGGGGATTACAGAAACAAGACGCGAAAAACATTACGGAACACACTAATAACCGGCTGATCTCGCATTAATTACCTACATTAAACACATAGAAACAAAGCTTTTTGAATCAAATGAAAGTCAAAAGCATTCAACAAAGCTAATTGAATCAAATGAAAGTCAAATGCAATCTACAAAAATTGAATTAAATGAAAGTCAAACACATTCAAACAAAGCTAATTGAATCAAATGAAAGTCTAATGCATTCTACAAAGCTAATTGAATCAAATGAAAGTCAAACACATTTAAACAAAGTTTTTTGAAACAAATAAAAGTCAAATGCATTATACAAAGCTAATTGAATCAAATAAAAGTCAAATGTATTCTACAAAGCTAATTGAATCAAATGAAAGTCAAACACATTCAAACAAAGCTTTTTTAATCAAATGAAAGTCAAATGCATTCAACAAAGCTAATTGAATCAAATGAAATTCAAATGCATTCTAAAAGGCTAATTGAATCAAATGAAAGTCAAACACATTCAAACATAGCTTTTTGAATCAAATGAAAGTCAAATGCATTCAAACAAGCTAATTGAATCAAATGAAAGTCAAACAAATTCTACAAAGCTAATTGAATCAAATGAAAGTCAAATGCTTTCAACAAAGGTAATTGAATCAAATGAAAGTCAAATGTAATCTACAAGGCTAATTGAATCAAATGAATTCAAACACATTCAACCAAAGTTTTTCGAATGATATGAAAGTCAAATACATTCAACAAAGCTAATAGAATTAAATGAAAGTCAAATGCATTCTTCAAAGCTAATTGAATCAAATGAAAGTCAAACACATTCAAACTAAGCTTTTTGAATCAAATGAAAGATAAATGCATTCTAAAAATCTAATTGAACAAATGAGAGTCAAACACATTCAAAGAAAGATTTTTGAATCAAATGAAAGTCAAATGCATGTAACAAAGCTAATTGAATCAAATAAAACTCAAATGCATTCTACAAAGGTAATTGAATCAAATGAAAGTGAAACACATTCAATCAAAGCTTTTTGAATCAAATGAAAGTCAAATTCATTCAACAAAGCTAATTGAATCAAATGAAAGTCAAATGCATTATTCAAAGCTAATTGAATTAAAATGAAAGTCAAACACATTTAATCATAGCTTTTTGAATCAAATGAAAGTCAAATGCATTCAAATAAGCTAATTGAATCAAATGAAAGTCAAACACATTCTACAAAGCTAATTGAATCAAATGAAAGTCAAACACATTTAAACATAGCTTTTTGAATCAAATGAAAGTCAAATGCTTTCAACAAAGCTAATTGAATCAAATGAAAGTCAAATGCAATCTACAAGGCTAATTGAATCAAATGAATTCAAACACATTCAACCAAAGTTTTTTCGAATGATATGAAATTTAAATACATTCAACAAAGCAAATTGAATTAAATGAAAAGTCAAATGCATTCTTCAAATCTAATTGAATCAAATGAAAGTCAAACACATTCAAACCAAGCTTTTTGAATCAAATGAAAGTTAAATGCATTCTAAAAAGCTAATTGAACAAATGAGAGTCAAACACATTCAAAGAAAGCTTTTTGAATCAAATGAAAGTCAAATGCTTTTAACAAAGCTAATTGAATCAAATAAAACTCAAATGCATTCTACATGGGTAATTTAATCAAATGAAAGTCAAACACATTCAAAAAAAGCTTTTTGAAACAAATGAAAGTCAAATGCATTCAACAAAGCTAATTGAATCAAATAAAAGTCAAATGCATTCTACAAAGCTAAGTGAATCAAATGAAAGTCAAACAAATTCAATCAAAGTTTTTTGAATCAAGTGAAAGTCAAATACATTCAACAAAGCTAATTGAATCAAATGAAAGTCAAATGCATTCTACAAAGCGAATTGAATCAAAAGAAAGTTAAACACAATCAAACAAAGCTAACTGAATCAAATGAAAGTAAAACATATTCAAACAAACCTTTTTGAATCAAATGAAAGTCAAATGCATTCAACGAAGCTAATTGAATCAAATAAAAGTCAAATGCATTCTACAAAGCTAATTGAATCAAATGAAAGTCAAACACATTCAAAAAAAGCTTTTTGAAACAAATGAAAGTCAAATGCATTCAACATAGCTAATTGAATCAATCAAATGCATTCTACGAAGCTAATTGAATCAAATGAAAGTGAAACACATTCAAACAAAGCTTTTTGAATCAAATGAAAGTCAAAAGCATTCAACAAAGCTAATTGAATAAAATGAAAGTCAAATGCAATGAACAAAAATTGAATTAAATGAAAGTCAAACACATTCAAACAAAGCTAATTAAATCAAATGAAAGTCTAATGCGTTCTACAAAGCTAATTGAATCAAATGAAAGTCAAACACATTCAAACAAAGCTAATTGAATCAAATGAAAGTCTAATGCATTCCACAAAGCTAATTGAATCAAATGAAAGTCAAACACATTCAAACAAAGTTTTTTGAAACAAATAAAAGTCAAATGCATGCAACAAAGCTAATTGAATCAAATGAAAGTCAAATGCATTCTACAAAGCTAATTGAATCAAATTAAATTCAAATGCATTCTAAAAGGCTAATTGAATCAAATGAAAGTCAAACACATTTAAATATATCTCTTTGATCAAATGAAAGTCAAATGCATTCAAATAAGCTAATTGAATCAAATGAAAGTCAAACACATTCTACAAAGCTAATTGAATCAAATGAAAGTCAAACACATTCAAACATAGCTTTTTGAATCAAATGAAAGTCAAATGCTTTCAACAAAGCTAATTGAATCAAATGAAAGTCAAATGCAATCTACAAGGCTAATTGAATCAAATGAATTCAAACACATTCAACCAAAGTTTTTTGAACCAAATGAAAGTTAAATGCATGCAACAAAGCTAATTGAATAAAATGAAAGTCAAATGCAATCTACAAGGCTAATTAAATCAAATGAATTTAAACACATTCAACCAAAGTTTTTCGAATGATATGAAAGTCAAATACATTCAACAAAGCTAATTGAATTAAATGAAAGTCAAATGCATTCTACAAAGCTAATTGAATCAAATGAAAGTCAAACACATTCAAACAAATCTTTTTTAACCAAATGAAAGTTAAATGCATGCAACAAAGCTAATTGAATCAAATAAAAGTCAAACACATTCAAACAAAGTTTTTTGAAACAAATAAAAGTCAAATGCATGCAACAAAGCTAATTGAAACAAATGAAAGTCAAATGCATTCTACAAAGCTAATTGAATCAAATGAAAGTTAAACACATTTAAACAAAGCTTTTTTAATCAAATGAAAGTCAAATGCATTCAACAAAGCTAATTGAATCAAATAAAACTCAAATGCATTCTACAAAGCTAATTGAATCAAATGAAAGTGAAACACATTCAAACAAAGCTTTTTGAATCAAATGAAAGTCAAAAGCATTCAACAAAGCTAATTGAATCAAATGAAAGTCAAATGCAATCTACAAAAATTGAATTAAATGAATGTCAAACACATTCAAACAAAGCTAATTGAATAAAATGAAAGTCTAATGCATTCTACAAAGCTAATTGAATCAAATGAAAGTCAAACACATTCTAATAAAGTTTTTTGAAACAAATAAAAGTAAAATGCATGCAACAAAGCTAATTGAATAAAATGAAAGTCAAATGCATTCTACAAAACTAATAGAATCAAATGAAAGTCAAACACATTCAAACAAAGCTTTTTTAATCAAATGAAAGTCAAATGCAATCTACAAGGCTAATTGAATCAAATGAATTCAAACACATTCAACCAAAGTTTTTCGAATGATATGAAAGTCAAATACATTCAACAAAGCTAATTGAATTAAATGAAAGTCAAATGCATTCTACAAAGCTAATTGAATCAAATGAAAATCAAACACATTCAAACAAAGCTTTTTGAACCAAATGAAAGTTAAATGCATGCAACAAAGCTAATTGAATCAAATGAAAGTCAAATGCATTCGACAAAGCTAATTAAATCAAATGAAAGTCAAACACATTCAAACAAAGCTTTTTTAATCAAATGAAAGTCAAATGCATTCAACAAAGCTAATTGAATTAAATGAAATTCAAATGCATTCTAAAAGGCTAATTGAATCAAAAGAAAGTCAAACACATTTAAACATAGCTTTTTGAATCAAATGAAAGTCAAATGCATTCAAATAAGCTAATTGAATCAAATGAAAGTCAAACACATTCTACAAAGCTAATTAAATCAAATGAAAGTCAAACACAGCTTTTTAAATCAAAAGAAAGTCAAATGCTTTCAACAAAGCTAATTGAATCAAATGAAAGTCAAATGCAATCTACAAGGCTAATTGAATCAAATTAATTCAAACACATTCAACCAAAGTTTTTCGAATGATATGAAAGTCAAATACATTAAACAAAGCTAATTGAATTAAATGAAAGTCAAATGCATTCTACAAAGCTAAGTGAATCAAATGAAAGTCAAACAAATTCAATCAAAGTTTTTTGAATCAAGTGAAAGTCAAATACATTCAACAAAGCTAATTGAATCAAATGAAAGTCAAATGCATTCTACAAAGCGAATTGAATCAAAAGAAAGTTAAACACAATCAAACAAAGCTAACTGAATCAAATGAAAGTAAAACATATTCAAACAAACCTTTTTGAATCAAATGAAAGTCAAATGCATTCAACGAATCTAATTGAATCAAATAAAAGTCAAATGCATTCTACAAAGCTAATTGAATCAAATGAAAGTCAAACACATTCAAAAAAAGCTTTTTGAAACAAATGAAAGTCAAATGCATTCAACATAGCTAATTGAATCAATCAAATGCATCATACGAAGCTAATTGAATCAAATGAAAGTGAAACACATTCAAACAAAGCTTTTTGAATCAAATGAAAGTCAAAAGCATTCAACAAAGCTAATTGAATAAAATGAAAGTCAAATGCAATGAACAAAAATTGAATTAAATGAAAGTCAAACACATTCAAACAAAGCTAATTGAATCAAATGAAAGTCTAATGCGTTCTACAAAGCTAATTGAATCAAATGAAAGTCAAACACATTCAAACAAAGCTAATTGAATCAAATGAAAGTCTAATGCATTCCACAAAGCTAATTGAATCAAATGAAAGTCAAACACATTCAAACAAAGTTTTTTGAAACAAATAAAAGTCAAATGCATGCAACAAAGCTAATTGAATCAAATGAAAGTCAAATGCATTCTACAAAGCTAATTGAATCAAATTAAATTCAAATGCATTCTAAAAGGCTAATTGAATCAAATGAAAGTCAAACACATTTAATTATATCTCTTTGATCAAATGAAAGTCAAATGCATTCAAATAAGCTAATTGAATCAAATGAAAGTCAAACACATTCTACAAAGCTAATTGAATCAAATGAAAGTCAAACACATTCAAACATAGCTTTTTGAATCAAATGAAAGTCAAATGCTTTCAACAAAGCTAATTGAATCAAATGAAAGTCAAATGCAATCTACAAGGCTAATTGAATCAAATGAATTCAAACACATTCAACCAAAGTTTTTTGAACCAAATGAAAGTTAAATGCATGCAACAAAGCTAATTGAATAAAATGAAAGTCAAATGCAATCTACAAGGCTAATTAAATCAAATGAATTTAAACACATTCAACCAAAGTTTTTCGAATGATATGAAAGTCAAATACATTCAACAAAGCTAATTGAATTAAATGAAAGTCAAATGCATTCTACAAAGCTAATTGAATCAAATGAAAGTCAAACACATTCAAACAAATCTTTTTTAACCAAATGAAAGTTAAATGCATGCAACAAAGCTAATTGAATCAAATAAAAGTCAAACACATTCAAACAAAGTTTTTTGAAACAAATAAAAGTCAAATGCATGCAACAAAGCTAATTGAAACAAATGAAAGTCAAATGCATTCTACAAAGCTAATTGAATCAAATGAAAGTTAAACACATTTAAACAAAGCTTTTTTAATCAAATGAAAGTCAAATGCATTCAACAAAGCTAATTAAATCAAATAAAAGTCAAATGCATTCTACAAAGCTAATTGAATCAAATGAAAGTGAAACACATTCAAACAAAGCTTTTTGAATCAAATGAAAGTCAAAAGCATTCAACAAAGCTAATTGAATCAAATGAAAGTCAAATGCAATCTACAAAATTGAATTAAATGAATGTCAAACACATTCAAACAAAGCTAATTGAATCAAATGAAAGTCTAATGCATTCTACAAAGCTAATTGAATCAAATGAAAGTCAAACACATTCTAATAAAGTTTTTTGAAACAAATAAAAGTAAAATGCATGCAACAAAGCTAATTGAATAAAATGAAAGTCAAATGCATTCTACAAAACTAATAGAATCAAATGAAAGTCAAACACATTCAAACAAAGCTTTTTTAATCAAATGAAAGTCAAATGCAATCTACAAGGCTAATTGAATCAAATGAATTCAAACACATTCAACCAAAGTTTTTCGAATGATATGAAAGTCAAATACATTCAACAAAGCTAATTGAATTAAATGAAAGTCAAATGCATTCTACAAAGCTAATTGAATCAAATGAAAGTCAAACACATTCAAAAAAAGCTTTTTGAAACAAATGAAAGTCAAATGCATTCAACATAGCTAATTGAATCAATCAAATGCATCATACGAAGCTAATTGAATCAAATGAAAGTGAAACACATTCAAACAAAGCTTTTTGAATCAAATGAAAGTCAAAAGCATTCAACAAAGCTAATTGAATAAAATGAAAGTCAAATGCAATGAACAAAAATTGAATTAAATGAAAGTCAAACACATTCAAACAAAGCTAATTGAATCAAATGAAAGTCTAATGCGTTCTACAAAGCTAATTGAATCAAATGAAAGTCAAACACATTCAAACAAAGCTAATTGAATCAAATGAAAGTCTAATGCATTCCACAAAGCTAATTGAATCAAATGAAAGTCAAACACATTCAAACAAAGTTTTTTGAAACAAATAAAAGTCAAATGCATGCAACAAAGCTAATTGAATCAAATGAAAGTCAAATGCATTCTACAAAGCTAATTGAATCAAATTAAATTCAAATGCATTCTAAAAGGCTAATTGAATCAAATGAAAGTCAAACACATTTAATTATATCTCTTTGATCAAATGAAAGTCAAATGCATTCAAATAAGCTAATTGAATCAAATGAAAGTCAAACACATTCTACAAAGCTAATTGAATCAAATGAAAGTCAAACACATTCAAACATAGCTTTTTGAATCAAATGAAAGTCAAATGCTTTCAACAAAGCTAATTGAATCAAATGAAAGTCAAATGCAATCTACAAGGCTAATTGAATCAAATGAATTCAAACACATTCAACCAAAGTTTTTTGAACCAAATGAAAGTTAAATGCATGCAACAAAGCTAATTGAATAAAATGAAAGTCAAATGCAATCTACAAGGCTAATTAAATCAAATGAATTTAAACACATTCAACCAAAGTTTTTCGAATGATATGAAAGTCAAATACATTCAACAAAGCTAATTGAATTAAATGAAAGTCAAATGCATTCTACAAAGCTAATTGAATCAAATGAAAGTCAAACACATTCAAACAAATCTTTTTTAACCAAATGAAAGTTAAATGCATGCAACAAAGCTAATTGAATCAAATAAAAGTCAAACACATTCAAACAAAGTTTTTTGAAACAAATAAAAGTCAAATGCATGCAACAAAGCTAATTGAAACAAATGAAAGTCAAATGCATTCTACAAAGCTAATTGAATCAAATGAAAGTTAAACACATTTAAACAAAGCTTTTTTAATCAAATGAAAGTCAAATGCATTCAACAAAGCTAATTGAATCAAATAAAAGTCAAATGCATTCTACAAAGCTAATTGAATCAAATGAAAGTGAAACACATTCAAACAAAGCTTTTTGAATCAAATGAAAGTCAAAAGCATTCAACAAAGCTAATTGAATCAAATGAAAGTCAAATGCAATCTACAAAATTGAATTAAATGAATGTCAAACACATTCAAACAAAGCTAATTGAATCAAATGAAAGTCTAATGCATTCTACAAAGCTAATTGAATCAAATGAAAGTCAAACACATTCTAATAAAGTTTTTTGAAACAAATAAAAGTAAAATGCATGCAACAAAGCTAATTGAATAAAATGAAAGTCAAATGCATTCTACAAAACTAATAGAATCAAATGAAAGTCAAACACATTCAAACAAAGCTTTTTGAATCAAATGAAAGTCAAATGCAATCTACAAGGCTAATTGAATCAAATGAATTCAAACACATTCAACCAAAGTTTTTCGAATGATATGAAAGTCAAATACATTCAACAAAGCTAATTGAATTAAATGAAAGTCAAATGCATTCTACAAAGCTAATTGAATCAAATGAAAGTCAAACACATTCAAACAAAGCTTTTTGAACCAAATGAAAGTTAAATGCATGCAACAAAGCTAATTGAATCAAATGAAAGTCAAATGCATTCTACAAAGCTAATTGAATCAAATGAAAGTCAAACACATTCAAACAAAGCTTTTTTAATCAAATGAAAGTCAAATGCATTCAACAAAGCTAATTGAATCAAATGAAATTCAAATGCATTCTAAAAGGCTAATTGAATCAAATGAAAGTCAAACACATTTTGATGTAAAAACTAATAGATGAAATTAGTTCAAACAAGTTAATGAATCAAGCTTAAGCAAAGGATTGATTTTAGGTTGGTGTTTAGGTACGTTTATGTAGAATTTAGGAGTAGGTTTGTAAGGATTACTCACTTAACAAACAAGGATATGAAGGCAAGGATTTCTCACTCAACCTACTAAGTTCAAATTGTATGGAAGGATTACTCACTTGACCACTCAATCTCTTCAAGTCTAACTTGGTACAAAAACCGGTTATTTCACAAACAAATAATCAGTTTTTAAGTTCAAGCAAAAGCTCTTTTTCATTGATCAAAATCTCATTACAAACTACAATTACATGCCTTTTATAAGCAACTAAAAGAACTAACAATCATTGCTTAACTTAAAGAAGCAAACTGATTTATTAAAGCTTTAAACAACGAAAATGAAACTAAGCCTAAATTACGTCTAAGTGCAGCAGCCTCTTAGTCTCCATATGCCCCTTAACGTCCTTATTAAACGCATGTAAATGAGCTAAGAAAACAGCCACAAATTCAGCAAGAAAACCGTTGGAGATGCATTTGTAACCCCCCTTGATTCACGCCCCTTTCATTATTCATGCATTGAAGTTTCTCCTTGAGTTCCTCTCAACTGAAATGGCTGTTCAAAATGCTACAATTAACGTGCTTAATGAGCATTTAAGCAAGTAAATCCATGATTAAAACCAAACGGACCATGGGCAGCAAAAGAATCCAAGGTTTGGTCTTCAAATGATTTCGCAAGTATCACTTCTTTGGATGAACCGTAACTTGGACTTGTGCTTGGACTTGGATGATAATTGTGACTAGGACTAATAGGACTTTCGTGATTTGCATCATCCTCCCCTTCTTCGAAAAGAGTTGTCCTCAACTCGTCATCTTCTAAATAAGGAGCTAGGTCACCAATATTGAAAGTTGATGAAACTCCAAATTGCCCTCCAAGATCAACTTTGTATGCATTATCATTGATCCTTTCCATGATTTGAAAAGGACCCTTGATAACTTGCTATTTGATACGATTTTAGGGTGTTTTGAACCTAGTTTACTTGATATAAATTGTGTTTTGGTTCATTTTTACTCTATTATTATGCAATTCTTGTGTATCCTATGCTTCACGGGTTGTTGGTGTTTTTGTTGAGATTCTAGGTTCAAAAGAACGACCAAATGGAGCCCATGGATACAAAGCCGAGGTTAGAAGCAAGAAGATGGATGAAAGAAGCCAAGGAAAGGAGCATTATAGAAGAAAAGATGAAAAAAAGGGGTTTAGAAGACCCTGCACGGCTGTGCCAGACCTTGCACGTCCGTGCAGGAGGTTCCAGAAAGCTTCAGCAAGCTGCCAAGGCCTGCACGGCCGTGCTTAATCTGGCACGTCCGTGTAGAAGAGGGTGCACGACCGTGCCAGACTTTGCACGTCCGTGCAGAAGTGCTCCAGAAACTCAGAACATTCTGCCAAGGCCTGCATGGACGTGCCAAATTAAGCACGTCCGTGCAGATGTAGCTGCACGTCCGTGCCAATATCTGCACGTCCGTGCGGAACTGCTCGATTCTTAGTAGTACGTTCTGCCTCAATTCTGCCCCCTCTGCACGTCCGTGCCAAACTTGGCACGGCCGTGCTTAGCCTTGCACGTCCGTGCCAAATCTGGCACGTCCGTGCAGACCTGCAGTCGAACTCCTTCCTTGTTTTCTCCGTCCTTTTTATTTGGGGGTCATATAAATACCCCTTTAGAGCTCATTTGTACGGGGGAGGCAGTTTTTCAGAGCTTTTCTCTTAGTTTGTAGTCTTAGAACATTAAATTCTCAAATCATTAGTTAGTTCTCAATTATTAGCTTGGAATTATTCAAATTCAATCATTGTAGAAGACAAAATCCACCATTGTTGCTCACCTTGAAGCTTCATAGTAACCATTTCTTACTCATCTTTTCTACTTCTCTTTACTTTGTTGTTAATTATTTGCTAGTTCTTGCATGTTTTGGATTGTTAATTAGCTTAATCCTTAGTTTGAATTTGTTCATGAATTGCTTGAAATCTTTAATTGCTTTAACCCCCATGGATTGTGAGTAGTCTAAATTCTAGGGTTTGGGCAAAACCCTCAATGTAGTCACTAATTACTTGTTGCATGTGCTAATTTGGTTGTTGTGGGATGTTAATTAGTTGAGCTTAAGTGGTTTAATTGCTTAGTTCTTGTATATGGCCATTGCTAGAACTATTTATCCAAGCTTTCTCAACGAAGGATCGAGAGATGAACTTGAGTTAGCTCCCTTATGCTTGATTGACCCGAAATGCCATGAGAATAGGGATTACCGGTCAAGGGAATGTTTATGTCATCGTGATTATGCTTTAACACTTGTTTTATGCTATGTAACCACGAGAGTAGGTCGTATTCATGATTCAAGTAATCCCTCTAGCTTGAGAGAGTAGTTGGGTGCTTTAGATGACTTCCCCTAATTTATCCCATTAATTTACCTTGATTGTTGCATGCTAATTGTGATTTGTGATGAAGTTGAGTGGTATAACCCAAGCCCTAGATTCCTCTTAATATTGTTAACCTCCTCTTAGCTTAGTTGAATTGTGTTAGAAGAAGTTACTTAAAACCAACCCAATTTAGAATTCGTTTAGCTTATTTAAACGGTAGTACTCGGTGGTTGATTCAACGCCTCTCTTGGGTTCGACCCTTTCTTACCCTTACTATTGTCAGTGAGACCAAGATAGGAATTATTATCTTTGGTAGGCTCGACGAAGGCCTACCAACCCTCTGCCCTTGGCATCAACTTGTGCTTTCGTTGCTTAGGGAACCTTTCTTTTCGAAGAAAAATCCAAACAAGATCACCCACTTCGAATTTTCTCACATTGCTCAAGTGTTTGTTTGCTTGCTTCTTGTAGGACTCGTTAGCTTTCTCAATGTTCTTCCTAACTTCTTTATGAATATTCATCATGAACTCAACATGCTCCTTGGCTGTCCCATGAACAAATTTGTCCTTAGGAAATTGCAATGTAATCAATAGGAACATAAGGATTGACCCCATAAACAATTTCGAATGGTGAGTATTTCGTGGTTTTACTTGGAGTTCTATTGTAAGCAAATTCAGCATGAGCTAGCTTTAGATCCCAATCTTTCCCTCCTTTGTTCACTAAGGCACGAAGCAATGTTCCAAGAACTCTATTCACCACCTCAGTTTTACCATCCGTTTGTGGATGATGGCTAGTTGAGAAAAGTAGCTTGGTACCCACGAGCCTCCATAATGACTTCCAAAAATGGCTCACAAACTTTGTATCACGATCTGAAACAATGGTTCTAGGCAAACCATGTAACTTAGCCACCTCCTTGAAAAAAAGTTGAGCCACGTTATAAGCATCATCCACTTTCTTACAAGCAATGAAATGGGCCATCTTCGAAAACCGATCAACAACCACCATGATTGAATCTTTTCCACGAGCTGTTCTAGGCAAGGCCATGATGAAATCCATACTCAAATCCTCCCAAGGTATTTCGGGAATTGGCAAAGGCTTGTATTCACCTCTATGAAAGGTCATTTTAGCCCTTTGACAAGTAGAACATCTAGCTAGGATTTGGTGCACGTTAGCTAGCATATTTGGCCAATAAAAGTGACTTTGCAAGATCTCTAGGGTCTTTTGAATACCCATATGACCAGCAAGGCCTCCTCCATGAGCTTCCCTTATCAATAAGTCACGAATTGCCCCTTTAGGAACACAAAGTTTGTTTCCTTTGAAAAGAAAACCACCCACCATCACGAATTGTCCATTAACCCCATGCTTGCACGCCTCAATGATCTCCATAAGTTCACGATCATCCTTGTAAGATTCCTTCATGATCTCAAAACCAAGGACCTTAGCTTCCATGATTCTAAGTAGGGTATGCCTCCTTGACAAATCATCAGCCACAATGTTGGCTTTCCCTTGCTTATATTTCGTAGCAAAATTGAAGGATTGAAGGAACTCTACCCACTTAGTATGCCTAGCATTCAATTTTTTTTGGCCATGTATGAACCTCAAAGACTCATGATCCGAATGAAAGATGAATGGTTGTGGCCTCAAATAATGTGACCAATGATCTAAGGCTCGAACCATGGCATAAAATTCTTTGTCATAAGTGGAATAGTTCAATTTCCCTTGGCTCAATTTCTCACTAAAGTAGGCAATGGGTTTTTTTTCTTGGATTAGGACAGCCCCTATTCCCTTCCCACTTGCATCACACTCAACTTCAAAGGGTTTCATGAAATCAGGTAAGGCTAAAACAGGTGCCTCACACATCTTTTTTTTCACTAGTTCAAACGCCTCTTGGGCTTGAGGGTTCCATTGGAAGGTTCCTTTCTTTGTACACTCGGTGATAGGAGCCATGAGGGTACTAAAGTTCTTAATGAACCTTCTATAGAAAGAGGTTAGTCCATGAAATGAACGAACTTCAGTTATGGTTTTTGGGATAGGCCACGAAGCAATGGCTTCTGTTTTGCTTGGATCCACCTTGATTCCATCACCTGAAACAATGTAACCAAGAAAAACAATTTCGGTTAGCAAAAAATGACACTTCTCCAACTTCCCATACAATTTTTTCTCCCTCAAAGTTCTAAAGATTTCTTCCAAGTGCCTCAAATGATCTTCCTCATTTGTACTATAGATGAGAATATCATCTAAGTAAACAACTACAAACCTCCCCAAAAAAGGTCTCAACATCTCATTCATAAGCCTCATGAAAGTACTTGGGGCATTTGTTAAACCAAATGGCATAACAAGCCATTCATACAACCCATGCTTGGTTTTAAAAGCTGTTTTCCACTCATCACCCTCCCTCATACGAATTTGGTGATACCCACTTCTCAAATCAATTTTTGAAAACACTCTAGCCCCACTCAACTCATCCAACATATCATCAAGCCTAGGTATGGGAAACCTATACTTAATGGTTATATTGTTCACAGCCCTACTATCAATACACATCCTCCATGTTCCATCTTTTTTAGGCACTAACAAGGTAGGAACAACACAAGGACTCATAGACTCTCTCACATAACCCATTTGCATCAACTCCTCAATTTGTTTTTGCAACTCTTTAGTTTCCATGGGATTACATCTATAAGGTGGTTTGTTAGGAAGGGGTGCTCCCGGAATTAGGTCAATTTGATGTTCTATCCCACGAATGGGAGGTAATCCTAAAGGCAACTCATTAGGAAAAACATCCTCATAAGCTTTGACTAATTCGGCCAACCTAGGGTTTTGTTGAACAAACCCTTCATGCTCCTCCTTAAACAACAACAAAAACACCTCATCTTCCTTCTCTAAGGTCCTTTCGAATTCTTTGAAAGAAAGTAACAAGATTTCCTTTCTTTTGGGCTCTTTTTGTGGCGTTTGTGGTGGTGGGAGTTGTGTTTGGGGAATCTTTTTTTGTGGTGGTAAGGGATGCAACACTTTCTTGCTGCCTTGGTGGGTGATAGTATAGGTATTAGTGATGTAAATCTAAATACCCCCTCCCGAATATGGGTTGATGGATTTAAAAATACTTATAGTTAGAATACTCAAATATCATGGAACAAGATAAAAGGGCCAAAACTCAAGGACACACTCAAAGTTTTGGGGTTTTAGGCCAGAGATAAGACTCACTCAATCTCTCCTAAGCTTATCACTCAAGACTCACTCAAAGCAATAAGGGAACACTTGATCTTGAGACAAACTCTAAGTTAAAATGCTATAAACACAAGGTTTTTTATCAAATCTCAAAACTGCCCTTTAATTTCTGTTTTGCTCTCCCTTTTATAGAGGAAAGGAGCAGCAAAAGCACACCAAAAGCCAAGGAAACCGTCCACGAATGAGAGGCCAACAGCCAATGGTTTCCTCCTTGATTTAAGCCTTGATTTAAGCTAAGTAATGAAAGCATAATAAAGCCTATTGATAACCCCCCCATTACAACTGGCCAAGAGCTAGATTCTTGGCATTATTCAGCAACATTAACTAGCACATAAGTTAATAATAGATAGTAAATGGCCTAGGATCCACACGCCCAAAATAGTCATGAAATGCGTCCAAAATGTGATGCTAGCCAACCGTGTACCAATCTTCAATCTTCCCATGAAATGCAGCATAGAATTTCACCCTTCTTTGTGAATGGGAAAAACCCAAGAGTCTCTAAGACTAAAGCAACAGGTTCATTAGATGTCCACTTTGGATCATTCCCCCCTTCTTCAAAAGAGTTTGCCCTTAAACTTGAATCATCAAAGTATGGTGATAAATCCCCTACATTGAAAGTCGCACTAACACCCATCAATTTGTCTGGTAGCTCAATTTTGTAAGCACTATCGTTCACCCTCTCAAGAACCTTAAAAGGACCATCAGAACGAGGCATAAGCTTGTTTTTGCGAAGCTTAGGGAACCTCTCCTTCCTCAAATGCACCCAAACCAAGTCCCCGGGATGAAAAATAGGCTGTTTGCGTTTCTTATTGGCTCGCTCTTGGTATTTTATATTCATCTCCTCAATTCTTTTCTTCACTTGCTCACAGGTTTTTTGAAAGGTTTCCACCCTCTTTTTAGCATCTTTCTCTACCATGTCACTCTTAACCATAGGAACAAGATCAATCGGCACAAATGGGTTCACTCCATAAACTACTTCAAATGGAGAACGGGAAGTAGTTAGGGAATGAGCTCTATTGTAAGCAAACTCCGCATGGGCTAATTTCATGTCCCAATCTTTTTGCGTTTTGCTCACAAGACCTCGTAACAAAGTACCCAAAGTTCTATTAGTGACCTCGGTTTGCCCATCGGTTTGGGGATGATGCGAGGTACTAAATAGTAACTTGGTACCCACAAGTTTCCATAGGGTTCTCCAAAAGTGACTAAGGAATTTGGAGTCCCTATCAGATACTATACTTCGAGGAATGCCATGGAGTTTGACAATTTCCTTGAAGTACAGCTCGGCCACTTTCACGGCATCATCAGTTTTATTACAAGCTACAAAGTGTGCCATTTTAGAGAATCTATCTACAACAACCATGATGCTATCTCTTCCCCTTTGAGTGCGAGGCAATCCAACAATGAAATCCATGCTAACACTTTCCCATGGAGCATCCGGAACTGGCAACGGAGTATAAAGACCCTTTGTGAAGTGTCCCTTAGCCTTTTGACAAGTAGCACATCTCTCCACAACATAAGTAACATCCTTAATCATTCTAGGCCAATAGAAGTGTTCACCTAGAATATCAAGAGTCTTTTGTATCCCAAAATGACCGGCTAAACCTCCACCATGCACTTCTCTCACTAATAACTCCCTAACCCCACTCTTCGGAACACATAGCTTGTTACCTTTAAAGAGGTAGCCATCTTGTCTCACAAACTCTTTGGTAGGATTCTCTATCTCGCTAGCAAAGCCGGGATCATTTATGTAACATTCCTTGAGTTGTTCAAAACCCAAGATCTTAGCATCCACCATGGAAAGTAAGTAGCTCCGACGAGACAATGCATCGGCCACAACATTACTCTTTCCATCCTTGTACTTGGAGCTAAAGGTAAATGATTGGAGAAACTCCACCCATTTAGCATGTCTCTTGTTGAGTTTTTGTTGCCCATGAATAAATTTCAGAGCCTCGTGATCGGAATGAAGAACAAATGGTTTTGGTCTAAGGTATTGAGACCAATGATCAAGTGCTCTAACTATGGCATAGAACTCACGGTCATAAGTGGAATAGTTCAACTTAGCCCCATTCAACTTCTCACTAAAGTAACTCACGGGCTTCTTCTCTTGAATCAAAACAGCACCTATTCCAATCCCACTTGCATCACACTCTACCTCAAACACTTTGTTGAAATCTGGTAGCACAAGTATAGGAGCCTTGCAAAGCATATGTTTAACCTTCTCAAAGGCTCGTTGAGCATTTTCTTCCCATACGAACTCACCCTTTTTGGTCAACTCGGTGATTGGAGCCATGATGGTAGAGAAGTTTTTGATGAACCGCCTATAGAAGGAGGCAAGTCCATGAAAACTTCTAACTTCGTGCACATTGGTTGGAGCCAACCAAGACTGGACTGCTTTTACCTTCTCCGGATCTACATGAACCCCCTCTCCTGTTACAATGTATCCTAAGAATACAACACTAGGAGTCATGAATACACATTTTTCAAGCTTACCATACAACTTCACCTCCCTCAATTTTTCAAACAATCTCCTCAAATGAATTACATGATCATCATTGTTTTTACTATACACAAGAATGTCATCTAAGTAAACAACAACAAAATCATTAAGAAAAGGACGGAGAACTTCATTCATCAATCTCATGAAGGAGCTTGGGGCGTTGCAAAGCCCAAATGGCATCACTAACCACTCATACAACCCTTGTTTTGTTTTGAAAGCCGTCTTCCACTCATCCCCCTCTCGAATTCTCATTTGATGGAACCCACTCCTTAAATCTATTTTGGAAAAGACTAAGGCACCACTCAACTCATCTAACATATCTTGCAATCGAGGCATAGGAAAACGGTATTTGACCGTTATATTGTTAATGGAACGACTATCAACACACATTCTCCAAGTACCATCTTTTTTTGGTACTAAGAGGGCTGGAACCGCGCAAGGACTAAGGCTTTCTTTCACATAACCTCTCTCAAGTAATTCGTTCATTTGCTTTTCAAGTTCCTTACTCTCTTCCGGATTACACCTATAGGCAGCCTTGTTGGGCAAAGGTGCTCCTGGAATTAAGTCAATGGCGTGCTCAATGCCTCTAATTGGAGGTAGGCCTTTGGGCAAGTCATTGGGGAACACATCTTGGTACTCTTCTAATAACTCATTTAGCATGGATGAGTTAATACAAGTAGTACCATTATCATCTTTGGTCCTTACCACCAAAGCATACCCTCCCCCCATTTCTTTCATTATTCGTTCATATTCATTACAAGTTACAAGATAGTTGCTTTTCTCTTTTTCTTTCTTAGCAACTTTAGGAGGTAAAGGCACTAACTTAACTTTTCTACCATTTTTGGTAGTTACAATATACACATTAGTTTTCCCTTTATGCTCCGAATCATGATCAAACTGCCACGGTCTTCCAAGCAACAAATGACACGCATCCATAGGAAGAATATCACACCAACGCTCATCTTCGAACCCTCCAATGGAATAAGACACCAATGCTTGCTTCTTGACTCTAATGCTTGTGCCATCATTCAACCAATTGAGCTTGTAAGGTTCACCATGGTCTCTAGTGGGCAGCTTCAATTTACTCACAGCCTCTGATGTGGTATCACACAAGCTCTGATACCAATTTGATGTGGATTTAAACCCCTTAACTTAATAAAGAATCTAAAATCACACAAGTAACACAAGTCCTTCGAATTTCCTAAGAAAATCGAACAACTTAAGAATAACGAACCGGATATGACTTTGAAAACGACCACTCCTGGAACGAATTCAACGCCTCTCAAATTACCTAGACCACTCCTGGAACTAAGTACTTTGATGAACAAAACTTAGACTACTCCTAGAACTAAGAATTGAACGTTCTAATTGTCAAAACAACTCCTTGAATTGAAAACTAGCAAAAGAATTTGTAAGCAATTAAGCAAAACAAACAATTAACTTGAATTTTAATGATTTTCGAATGTTCCGAAAAATCACGAAAATTACATTATTTATAGACTAAAACTAACTATTCCTAAGTCTATTCGAACTAGGAAAAAAACCTTAGCCTTGATCCCCAAGTATCCTAGATAGAATAGGAGAACCAATTCTAATGGAACTAGGAAACTAGTAACAAGACTAGTTCTAATTAACCTAAAACTTCTTAAAACAATTCCTAATTGACTTAGAAATTATTTTAAAATAAACTAACAGAAATTAAGAAGATTCCTAATTGCTTAAACCAAGAAAAACCCTTTCAAGTGAAAGGTAAAAACTTGCAAGCAAAAACTCTAGAAAAAACTAAGTTAGGAAAATCTTTCTTTTCGTACTGCCGCCGAACCACCACCTCACGCGCTGCCATCATCGACACGCGCCCCACCAACGTGTAGCTGGACTCAGGCCGGAGCTAGGGAGCCGGCGCGTGGCACCCAGATCGGCGCGTCGCCGCCGCTGCCGTCGTCGGAACCCAACTGGACCTTGACTTCTTCTTCAATGGCTGCGCATGTTAACCATTCTTGATTCTTTACTCCAAGCTCGAACCCTATTGGCCTTAAAACCAATATGATTGGCTCTTCAAAAGAATTTCCCTCTTGATCCACATCAGCCTCGGATGAAACAACATCTGTTTGGGCACCACTATCAACAATCACATTGCAAGTCTTCTCTCCTATCTTGCATCTAGTGTGGAACAAGTTGTTTCGTTGTTTAAGATCAATTTCGGGTTCATTATACAAGATTCTACGAACCACCATCATGTTGAACTCATCTTCGGGTTGAATCTCTTCCTCATACTCTTCATCAAACTCGCAACCCTCCTCATGATCCACAAAGTTATAGACCTTTTCTTCCTCATCCATGAGAGCACATTGAGAGGCTGTTAACACACTCTTACTAGGACATTCCGATGCAATATGTCCTCTCCCATGACACTTGAAGCATTTTCTCCTAGTTGAAAGCTCACTAGGCGAAACTACTTGTTTTTCTTTCCCTTTTGATGAGCTAGGTGAAAAGGTTTTACTTTGAAAAGTACTCCCTTTAGAGTTGAAAGGAGTAAATTTTGAAGTATTCTTGAAAGAAGAAGTTTTGGGCTTCTCTTTCTCCCTTTCTTCTTTAAGGTGAGACTCATACTTCAAAGCTAGTTTGCATACATCACTAAAAGTGGCATAATGAGTAACTTCCACTTTCCTATTAATTTCTTTGGTCAACCCCTTGACAAATCTAGCAATTTTGTAAGCCTCCTTTTCTTGCAAGTCGCAAGTCAAGCCTAACCTTTCAAATTCTTTTATGTAATCCTCCACACTCATGTTTTCTTGTGATAGGTGGGTTAATTTTAAGTATTGATCTTGTTCATACTCTTTACTTACCCATTTTTCCCTCATTTTCTTTTTTAATTTTTCCCTTCTCTTCTTCTATTTGACTTGAGGTTTTCATACCACAATGCAGCTAGTTTAGTGAGTTTAAGGACAGCCAACTTGAACCGTTTCCTATTATCATACCCCTTGTAATCAAAAACGGTTTCAATTTGCCTAACCCAATCTAAGAAAGCCTCACAATCATACCCTCCATCAAATTCATGCATATCAATTTTTAGACCCCTATCTTCATCAAATTGTCTAAAATTGTTACCACTATTTTCATCCTCCTCCTCTAATTCATTTATTTTCCTAGTGGCTTTAAGGAGCATATCAGATATGGCATCCATCCTAGTATCTTGTTGTGCCCTAGAGACTTCACTCTCTTCTGTTTTTTTCTCCAAATTCTCGAATTTTTCAGTGATTACTTGCAACATTCTATCAAGCTCCTCACTAGACATGATTTCCACTATTTTTGCTTGGATATTACAAGTACAATGAAAACTGCCGAAATTAGAGACAAAATGAAAAACGAAAATTGCCTCTAGACTCTCAAAGGCTTACAAATTCAGAATATTCAGATCAAAACAACCAATTTTCAAAAAAGAAATTCCTCAAAAGCTTTTCGGATGAGGGAGAAATCTTCAATTGAATTCTGCCTTCCCGGTTTTGCCTCTTTTCTGCGCTGCTGCGAAAAACCTGCCCAGTTTATTAGCAGAAAGATTCCAAAATATCTGAAAATTTTTGTGAGTAATCTACGCAAAAAAATATCCAGATTCAAAAAAGAAATAACTCGATTTGGACAGAAAACGAAGGAGATATGTCCTTCTCAAACCGCAACTCCAAACTGATTGAATTCTGCCGTTTTGCTCCAAACGCCTTCAAACTCGATTTTCTTTAAGAAAACCCTTAACTAGGCTCTGATACCAGATGATGTAAATCAAAATACCCCCTCCCGAATATGGGTTGATTGATTTAAAAATACTTATAGTTAGAATACTCAGATATCATGGAACAAGATAAAAGGGCCAAAACTCAAGGACACACTCAAAGTTTTGGGATTTTAGGCCAGAGATAAGACTCACTCAATCTCTCCTAAGCTTATCACTCAAGACTCACTCAAAGCAATAAGGGAACACTTGAACTTGAGACAAACTCTAAGTTAAAATGCTATAAACACAAGGTTTTTTATCAAATCTCAAAACTGCCTTTTAATTTCTGTTTTGCTCTCCCTTTTATAGAGGAAAATGCTATGATAACCCCCCCATTACAACCGGCCAAGAGCTAGATTCTTGGCATTATTTCAGCAACATTAACTAGCACATAAGTTAATAATAGATAGTAAATGGCCTAGGATCCACACGCCCAAAATAGTCATGAAATGCGTCCAAAATGTGATGCTAGCCAACCGTGTACCAATCTTCAATCTTCCCATGAAATGCAGCATAGAATTTCACCCTTCTTTGTGAATGGGAAAAACCCAAGAGTCTCTAAGACTAAAGCAACAGGTTCATTAGATGTCCACTTTGGATCAATTAGTTAGACCATCATGGATTGATTTTCTATCACTTTGCCATGGTCTTCCTAATAAAACGTGACATGCATCCATAGGAATGACATCACACAAAATCTCATCAACATAAGAACCAATCTGAAATTTTACTAAGCATTGCCTCCTAACTCCCGTACTCTTACTTTTATCAAACCAACTCAATTTGTAAGGGGTAGGGTGTCTAGTGGTTTTCAAATCAAGTTTTTTCACAAGGTCACTTGATACAACATTTGCTTCACTACCACTATCAACAATTAAGTCACAAACATCTCCATTAACCTTGCATTTGGTTAAAAAGACATTCTCTCTTTGCAAAGGGTTTCTTTCAACCTCAACTTGCATTTGTAAAGCTCTCCTCAAGACTAGGCTGTTTTTTCGGGGAAACAATCATCACCTTGTTCCTCCTCTTCATTAGAATCATAAGATTCCAAAGGGTCATTTTCAACAACATTTTCATCCTCTAACTCCTCATCTAGGCTAAAAGGTTGAGCCATCATATTTTTCAGCTCTCTCATGGTTAAAGCTCTAGTATTAGGACAATCCCTCTTATAGTGTCCTCTTCCATGACAATTAAAACACACTATGTCACTCAAGTCCCCGGTTTTGGCAATAGCTTTGCCTTTTTCTTTTGGGTCAAAGGAACTTGGGTTTCTTTTGGTGGAATTTGGGAAAGAAGAGTTTTCTTTTGGTGGATTGAATGGACGTTTGAATTTTGGGTCAAAAGAGTTCGAAGGTTTCTTCTTCTTCCTTTGATTATCAAATTTCACCGAAAGCTTACAAGCTTCATCAAAGGTCAGATTGGGTTGCACCTCTACTTTCTCATAAATGTCCTTATCCAAACCAGCCATAAACCTCCCTAATTTGAGTTCTTCATTTTCCTCTATTTCGCACACAATGGAAAGTTTCTCAAATTCTTTTATGTATTCCTCCACACTACTACTACCTTGTTGCAAGGTACTCCATTTAACATACATGGATTGTTTGTAATTAGAAGGCACAAAACGTCCCCTAAGTTTCTTCCTAAGCTTGGTCCATGTAGAAACACGAGTTTTCCCATTGCTTTCTCGTTTTCTTTGGACTCCTTTCAACCAAGTTTCAACATACTTGGCTATCTTCACCTTAGCAATCTTGTACTTTTTTTCATCTTCCTCAACGTCTTTGAACTCAAAGTACCTCTCAAGTGATTGCTCCCACTCCAAGTTAAATGCAAGTTAAATGCATGCAACAAAGCTAATTGAATCAAATGAAAGTCAAATGCAATCTACAAGGCTAATTGAATCAAATGAATTCAAACACATTCAACCAAAGTTTTTCGAATGATATGAAAGTCAAATACATTCAACAAAGCTAATTGAATTAAATGAAAGTCAAATGCATTTTACAAAGCTAATTGAATCAAATGAAAGTCAAACACATTCAAACAAAGCTAATTGAATCAAATGAAAGTCAAATGTATTCTACAAAGCTAATTGAATTAAATGAAAGTCAAACACATTCAAACAAAGCTTTTTTAATCAAATGAAAGTCAAATGCATTCAACAAAGCTAATTGAATCAAATAAAAGTCAAATGCATTCTACAAAGCTAATTGAATCAAATGAAAGTGAAACACATTCAAACAAAGCTTTTTGAATCAAATGAAAGTCAAAAGCATTCAACAAAGCTAATTGAATCAAATGAAAGTCAAATGCAATCTACAAAAATTGAATTAAATGAATGTCAAACACATTCAAACAAAGCAAATTGAATCAAATGAAAGTCTAATGCATTCTACAAAGCTAATTGAATCAAATGAAAGTCAAACACATTCTTATAAAGTTTTTTGAAACAAATAAAAGTCAAATGCATGCAACAAAGCTAATTGAATCAAATGAAAGTTAAATGCATGCAACAAAGCTAATTGAATCAAATGAAAGTCAAATGCAATCTACAAGGCTAATTGAATCAAATGAATTCAAACACATTCAACCAAAGTTTTTCGAATGATATGAAAGTCAAATACATTCAACAAAGCTAATTGAATTAAATGAAAGTCAAATGCATTTTACAAAGCTAATTGAATCAAATGAAAGTCAAACACATTCAAACAAAGCTTTTTGAACCAAATGAAAGTTAAATGCATGCAACAAAGCTAATTGAATCAAATAAAAGTCAAACACATTCAAACAAAGTTTTTTGAAACAAATAAAAGTCAAATGCATGCAACAAAGCTAATTGAATCAAATGAAAGTCAAATGTATTCTACAAAGCTAATTGAATTAAATGAAAGTCAAACACATTCAAACAAAGCTTTTTTAATCAAATGAAAGTCAAATGTATTCAACAAAGCTAATTGAATCAAATAAAAGTCAAATGCATTCTACAAAGCTAATTGAATCAAATGAAAGTGAAACACATTCAAACAAAGCTTTTTGAATCAAATGAAAGTCAAAAGCATTCAACAAAGCTAATTGAATCAAATGAAAGTCAAATGCAATCTACAAAAATTGAATTAAATGAATGTCAAACACATTCAAACAAAGCTAATTGAATCAAATGAAAGTCTAATGCATTCTACAAAGCTAATTGAATCAAATGAAAGTCAAACACATTCTTATAAAGTTTTTTGAAACAAATAAAAGTCAAATGCATGCAACAAAGCTAATTGAATCAAATGAAAGTCAAATGCATTCTACAAAGCTAATTGAATCAAATGAACGTCAAACACATTCAAACAAAGCTTTTTTAATCAAATGAAAGTCAAATGCATTCAACAAAGCTAATTGAATCAAATGAAATTCAAATGCATTCTAAAAGGCTAATTGAATCAAATGAAAGTTAATCACATTCAAACATAGGTTTTTGAATCAAATGAAAGTCAAATGCATTCAAATAAGCTAATTGAATCAAATAAAAGTCAAACACATTCTACAAAGCAAATTGAATCAAATGAAAGTCAAACACATTCAAACATAGCTTTTTGAATCTAATGAAAGTCAAATGCTTTCAACAAAGCTAATTGAATCAAATGAAAGTCAAATGCAATCTACAAAAATTGAATTAAATGAATGTCAAACACATTCAAACAAAGCTAATTGAATCAAATGAAAGTCTAATGCATTCTACAAAGCTAATTGAATCAAATGAAAGTCAAACACATTCTTATAAAGTTTTTTGAAACAAATAAAAGTCAAATGCATGCAACAAAGCTAATTGAATCAAATGAAAGTCAAATGCATTCTACAAAGCTAATTGAATCAAATGAAAGTCAAACACATTCAAACAAAGCTTTTTTAATCAAATGAAAGTCAAATGCGTTCAACAAAGCTAATTGAATCAAATGAAATTCAAATGCATTCTAAAAGGCTAATTGAATCAAATGAAAGTCAAACACATTCAAACATAGGTTTTTGAATCAAATGAAAGTCAAATGCATTATTCAAAGCTAATTGAATCAAAAGAAAATTTAACACGATCAAACAAAGCTAATTGAATCAAATGAAAGTCAAACACATTCAAACATAGCTTTTTGAATCAAATGAAAGTCAAATGCTTTCAACAAAGCTAATTGAATCAAATGAAAGTTAAATGCAATCTACAAGGCTAATTGAATCAAATGAATTCAAACACATTCAACCATAGTTTTTCGAATGATATGAAAGTCAAATACATTCAACAAAGCTAATTGAATTAAATGAAAGTCAAATGCATTCTACAAAGCTAATTGAATCAAATGAAAGTCAACCACATTCTAACAAAGCTTTTTGAACCAAATGAAAGTTAAATGCATGCAACAAAGCTAATTGAATCAAATGAAAGTCAAATGCATTCTACAAAGCTAATTGAATCAAATGAAAGTCAAACACATTCAAACAAAGCTTTTTTAATCAAATGAAAGTCAAATGCATTCAACAAAGCTAATTGAATCAAATGAAATTCAAATGCATTCTAAAAGGCTAATTGAATCAAATGAAAGTCAAACACATTTAAACATAGCTTTTTGAATCAAATGAAAGTCAAATGCATTCAAATAAGCTAATTGAATCAAATGAAAGTCAAACACATTCTACAAAGCTAATTGAATCAAATGAAAGTCAAACACATTCAAACATAGCTTTTTGAATCAAATGAAAGTCAAATGCTTTCAACAAAGCTAATTGAATCAAATGAAAGTCAAATGCAATCTACAAGGCTAATTGAATCAAATGAATTCAAACACATTCAACCAAAGTTTTTCGAATGTTATGAAAGTCAAATACATTCAACAAAGCTAATTGAATTAAATGAAAGTCAAATGCATTCTTCAAAGCTAATTGAATCAAATGAAAGTCAAACACATTCAAACCAAGCTTTTTGAATCAAATGAAAGTTAAATGCATTCTAAAAAGATAATTGAACAAATGAGAGTCAAACACATTCAAAGAAAGCTTTTTGAATCAAATGAAAGTCAAATGCTTTTAACAAAGCAAATTGAATCAAATAAAACTCAAATGCATTCTACAAAGGTAATTGAATCAAATGAAAGTGAAACACATTCAATCAAAGCTTTTTGAATCAAATGAAATTCAAATTCATTCAACAAAGCTAATTGAATCAAATGAAAGTCAAATGCATTATTCAAAGCTAATTGAATCAAAAGAAAATTTAACACGATCAAACAAAGCTAATTGAATCAAATGAAAGTCAAACACATTCAAACATAGCTTTTTGAATAAAATGAAAGTCAAATGCTTTCAACAAAGCTAATTGAATCAAATGAAAGTTAAATGCAATCTACAAGGCTAATTGAATCAAATGAATTCAAACACATTCAACCAAAGTTTTTCGAATGATATGAAAGTCAAATACATTCAACAAAGCTAATTGAATTAAATGAAAGTCAAATGCATTCTACAAAGCTAATTGAATCAAATGAAAGTCAAACACATTCAAACAAAGCTTTTTGAACCAAATGAAAGTTAAATGCATGCAACAAAGCTAATTGAATCAAATGGAAGTCAAATGCATTCTACAAAGCTAATTGAATCAAATGAAAGTCAAACACATTCAAACAAAGCTTTTTTAATCAAATGAAAGTCAAATGCATTCAACAAAGCTAATTGAATCAAATGAAATTCAAATGCATTCTAAAAGGCTAATTGAATCAAATGAAAGTCAACCACATTTAAACATAGCTTTTTGAATCAAATGAAAGTCAAATGCATTTAAATAAGCTAATTGAATCAAATGAAAGTCAAACACATTCTACAAAGCTAATTGAATCAAATGAAAGTCAAACACATTCAAACATAGCTTTTTGAATCAAATGAAAGTCAAATGCTTTCAACAAAGCTAATTGAAGCAAATGAAAGTCAAATGCAATCTACAAGGCTAATTGAATCAAATGAATTCAAACACATTCAACCAAAGTTTTTCGAATGATATGAAAGTCAAATACATTCAACAAAGCTAATTGAATTAAATGAAAGTCAAATGCATTCTTCAAAGCTAATTGAATCAAATGAAAGTCAAACACATTCAAACCAAGCTTTTTGAATCAAATGAAAGTTAAATGCATTCTAAAAAGCTAATTGAACAAATGAGAGTCAAACACATTCAAAGAAAGCTTTTTGAATCAAATGAAAGTCAAATGCTTTTAACAAAGCAAATTGAATCAAATAAAACTCAAATGCATTCTACAAAGGTAATTGAATCAAATGAAAGTGAAACACATTCAATCAAAGCTTTTTAAATCAAATGAAAGTCAAATTCATTCAACAAAGCTAATTGAATCAAATGAAAGTCAAATGCATTATTCAAAGCTAATTGAATCAAAAGAAAATTTAACACGATCAAACAAAGCTAATTGAATCAAATGAAAGTCAAACACATTCAAACAAAGCTTTTAAAATCAAATGAAAGTCAAATGCATTCAAAAAAAGCTAATTGAATCAAATGAAAGTCAAATGAAATCTACAAAAATTGAATCAAATGAAAGTCAAACACATTCAAACAAAGCTAATTGAATCAAACGAAAGTCTAATGCATTCTACAAAGCTAATTGAATCAGATGAAAGTCAAACACGTTTAAACAAAGCTTTTTGATACAAATGAAAGTTAAATGCATTCTACAAAGCTAATTGAATCAAATAAAAGTCAAATGCATTCTACAAAGCTAAGTGAATCAAATGAAAGTCAAACACATTCAATCAAAGTTTTTTGAATCAAGTGAAAGTCAAATACATTCAACAAAGCTAATTGAATCAAATGAAAGTCAAATTGATGTAAAAACTAATAGATGAAATTAGTTTAAACAAGTTAATGAATCAAGCTTAAGCAAAAGATTGAGAGAAGGTTGGTGTTTAGGTACGTTTTTGTAGGATTTTAGGTGGGTTTTGGGGTTGGAAAAATGTAGGTTTGTAAGGATTACTCACTTAACAAACAAAGATATGAAGGCAAGGATTTCTCACTCAACCTACTAAGTTCAAATTGTATGGAAGGATTACTCACTTGACCACTCAATCTCTTCAAGTCTAACTTGGTACAAAAACCGGTTATTTCACAAACAAATAATCAGTTTTTAAGTTCAAGCAAAAGCTCTTTTTCATTGATCAAAAATCTGCTTACAAACTATAATTACATGCCTTTCGTAAGCAACTAAAAGAACTAACAATCATTGCTTAACTTAAAGAAGCAAACTGATTTTATTAAAGCTTTAAACAACGAAAATGAAACTAAGCCTAAGATTACGTCTAAGTGCAGCAGCCTCTTGGTCTTCATATGCCCCTTAACTTCCTTATTAAACTCATGTAAATGAGCTAAACAAACAGCCACAAATTCAGCAAGAAAACCGTTGGAGGTGCATTTGTAACCCCCCCTTGATTCACGCCTCCTTCATTATTCATGCATTGAAGTTTCTCCTTGAGTTCCTCTCCATTCCCACGGCTCTCCAACTGAAATGGCTGTTCAAAATGCTTCAATTAACGTGCTTAATGAGCAATTAAGCAAGTAAATTCATGATTAAAACCAAACGGACCATGGGCAGCAAAAGAATCCAAGGTTTGGTCTTCAAATGATTTCGCAAGTATTACTTCTTTGGGCGAACCGTAACTTGGACTTGTGCTTGGACTTGGATGAAATTTGTGACTAGGACTAATAGGACTTTCGTGATTTGCATCACAAATGCATTCTACAAAGCGAATTAAATCAAAAGAAAGTTAAACACGATCAAACAAAGCTAACTGAATCAAATGAAAGTCAAACATATTCAAACAAAGCTTTTTGAATAAAATGAAAGTCAAATGCATTCAAACATAGCTTTTTGAATCAAATGAAAGTCAAATGCTTTCAACAAAGCTAATTGAATCAAATGAAAGTCAAATGCAATCTACAAGGCTAATTGAATCAAATGAATTCAAACACATTCAACCAAAGTTTTTCGAATGATATGAAAGTCAAATACATTAAACAAAGCTAATTAAATTAAATTAAAGTCAAATGCATTCTACAAAGCTAATTGAATCAAATGAAAGTCAAACACATTCAAACAAAGCTTTTTGAACCAAATGAAAGTTAAATGCATGCAACAAAGCTAATTGTATCAATTAAAAGTCAAACACATTCAAACAAAGTTTTTTGACACAAATAAAAGTCAAATGCATGCAACAAAGCTAATTGAATCAAATGAAAGTCAAATGAATTCTACAAAGCTAATTGAATCAAATGAAAGTCAAACACATTCAAACAAAGCTTTTAAAATCAAATGAAAGTCAAATGCATTCAAAAAAAGCTAATTGAATCAAATGAAAGTCAAATGAAATCTACAAATATTGAATTAAATGAAAGTCAAACACATTCAAACAAAGCTAATTGAATCAAACGAAAGTCTAATGCATTCTACGAAGCTAATTGAATCAGATGAAAGTTAAACACGTTTAAACAAAGCTTTTTGATACAAATGAAAGTTAAATGCATTCTACAAAGCTAATTGAATCAAATAAAAGTCAAATGCATTCTAAAAAGCTAAGTGAATCAAATGAAAGTCAAACACATTCAATCAAAGTTTTTTGAATCAAGTGAAAGTCAAATACATTCAACAAAGCTAATTGAATCAAATGAAAGTCAAATGCATTCTACAAAGCGAATTAAATCAAAAGAAAGTTAAACATGATCAAACAAAGCTAAATGAATCAAATGAAAGTCAAACATATTCAAACAAAGCTTTTTGAATCAAATGAAAGTCAAATGCATTCAACGAAGCTAATTGAATCAAAAAAAAGTCAAATGCATTCTACAAAACTAATTGAATCAAATGAAAGTCAAACACATTCAAAAAAAGCTTTTTGAAACAAATGAAATCAAATGCATTCAACAAAGCTAATTGAATCAAATAAAAGTCACATGCATTCTACAAAGCTAATTGAATCAAATGAAAGTGAAACACATTCAAACAAAGCTTTTTGAATCAAATGAAAGTCAAAAGCATTCAACAAAGCTAATTGAATCAAATGAAAGTCAAATGCAATCTACAAAAATTGATTTAAATGAAAGTCAAACACATTCTAACAAAGCTAATTGAATTAAATGAAAGTCTAATGCATTCTACAAATGACCAAAGTGGTCAAGGTTCGAATATTCCAGTCCAAGAGTTGAACGTTAGGGAATTGATTTTGTCCAAGTCTTTCTTCGATGCTACTCCTATGGATTTTGGCATGCACGGTCCATATAATTCCTCAAATGGTTGCACCATATTGAGCGTGACTAATTACCTCAATAATGGGGGAATGTTTGAGCGTGACTAATTACCTCAATAAGGGGGGAATGTAGGCTGATTTAATGCATACTTTAAGGAGAGTTTCAAGCTGGTTTAATTTCGTAATAAAGGAGCTTGAATGAAGGCTTAATTGGGAGGTTACAAAGGCGCATTTCAAGGCTACTTTGAAGGAAGAATTTGAACAACAGTTTGGAGTTAATTTGCTGAACGTTCTTCCCTTATTTTTAGCTATGTTTCCCTTGTGATAAGCTTTCTTAATTAGAGTAATAATTAGTTGTAATGGGGATTAGGTTGGACGGTTATGAGCCACTTAATCTACCCTTATTTTCAGTTTTGTTATTTCTGATTTGTTGTTTTTTTTAGTTAAGTGTGGTGGCGATTAAATGATGTACTAAAAGCTATAAAAAGCATGCTAATGATCAATGAAAGGCATTCCAGAAAATTTGCAAAAACACACGAGTGTATGATCTAAATTTGACTTGTGCTAGTCAGGTTTATTTTCCAAATTTGAGAGTTACCTCAATTTGAAGAGTTTGTGTTTTAGTGAGAGTTCCTAAGACTTAAACTGGTAGTTGTCGAATAGGTGAGAGTTCCCTAATCACTACTACGCTCAAACAAGTGAGTGAGTGTTCCTCATTGTTATATCCTTAAGGTTAAGGGTGAGAGTTCCCCTAATCCTTCTTAGTTACTCCACATTGATACTTCTATATTAAACTAAACACAACACGCATTCCAGACCGTTTATAAACAAGTTTCTCACCTTGCTTACACATCATTTGGCGCGTCAGGTAGGGGGAGAGTTTTCTTAAATTCTTCCAAAGGGGTCGAATACCTACATATCATGGGAGAAAATCAAGACTTGAGGACAGCTTTGGAAGCTCTTAATCGATCCATTGCTAGTCAAGAGAGGTTGGCCGAGACCAACGCCAATCTACAAGGGAACCTGGCTGCCTTAATGGCAAGGCTCATGAACGAGCATGATAGGAGAGATCAAGGCGAAGACCCTCCACCTAGGAGGGATGATAGGAGTCTCAAAGTGGACGTCCCTGCCTTTAATGGGACACTTGATCCAGAAAAGTACTTGGAATGGGAGAAATCCTTGGAGAGGTATTTCGAGTACAAGGACATTCAAGAGGAGTTCCAAAAATACAAGATAGCCAAGGTGAAGTTGAAAGGCTATGGAGATAACTGGCTACAAGGAGAGCAAAGGGGGCGTACTCTTAGGGGTAAGGCGTCCATTTCTACTTGGAGCAAGTTGAAGAAAAGGACGAGGGATCGTTTTATTCCTCACAATTTCAAGCAAAGTCAATATGTGAAGTGGAGCACTTTGCAACAAAATGGAGAATCGGCTGAGGACTACATCAAAGAGTTTGACAGACTTTCTATCGTGTGTGAAATCATGGAGAATGAAGAACTCAAGATGGGACGTTTCGTGGCTGGGTTGGATCAAGAGTTGCAAGACAAACTTGAAGGTTACACCAATTTAACCTTTGCTGAAGCTTGCAAATTTGTGATCAAGTTTGATTCAAAAAGGAAGAAGAAGAAGCCGATTGTCACCCCTCAAGCGGCACGAAGACCAACCTTCCCTGTCAAGGATGGTTCTTCTTTTGTCAAAGCCAACGATCCACCTAAGAAGGACAAGAAAGATTTCAAAATGAGTGACATTGTTTGTTACAAGTGCGGAGGAAGGGGTCATTTTAAGAAGGATTGTCCAAATTCCAGAGCTTTGACCATACAAGAGGTAAAGCCTATTGCTAACCAAACTATCAATTGGAGGATTTCGAGGTTGAAGAAGTGGAGGACGTGAATTCTACTGAAGGGGACGGGGAGGAAGAGCAATGTTTCCCCGAAGAAGAGACCAAAACAAATCTGGTTGTGAGAAGGGCGTTGCAAGCTCGCGTTGACGAACCCTTAGCACCGCAAAGGCAACATATTTTCATTACCAAGTGCAAGATTAAAGGCGAGGTATGTGATTTAATTGTTGATGGTGGTAGTGAGGCAAACACAGTTTCCAAAACCTTGATAGCTAGACTTGGTCTTACAACGACAAATCACCCACATCCTTATAAGTTGAGTTGGTTGGACTCTAATTCTAGCACGGGGGTTAGGAAACAATGCATGGTTAGTTTTTCTATTGGGTCTTATCATGATACTCAACTATGTGATGTTGTGTCTATGGATGCTTGTCACATTTTGCTTGGTAGACCTTGGCAAACTGATCGAAAATCTCAACATGATGGGTACCATAACACTTACACTATAACTCACCAAGGAAAACAAAAAAAATTGCACCCCTTACCACCCCCGCGGTTTTCACAAAATCCTAAACAATCAAAGGAGGTGTCATTGCTTACCCTTAAGGAATTTGAAAGGGAAATTGATGGTGAGGAAGAATTATACTTGTTGTACTCTAAAGAGATCCACGAAAATTTTGTGAGTCAAAATCCCAAATTAGCTCAGTTGATTAAGGATTTTGAGGATGTTTTTCCCGATGAGTTACCAAAAGAGTTACCACCTTTGAGGGGAATTGAAAATCAAATTGACCTCATTCCCGGTGCTCCTTTACCTAACAAACCTGCCTATAGGTGTAATCCCTTGGAAACTAAGGAATTGCAACGACAAATTGAGGAGTTGATGAGTATGGGGTATGTACGTGAGTCTATGAGTCCGTGTGCTGTTCCTGCTCTTTTGGTCCCTAAAAAGGATGGTACATGGCGTATGTGTATTGATAGTAGGGCTGTTAACAATATTACTATCAAGTATAGGTTTCCAATTCCAAGACTAGATGACATGCTTGATGAACTGAGTGGCTCGAAGTGGTTTTCAAAAGTGGATTTGAGGAGTGGTTATCATCAAATTCGGATGAGAAAAGGAGATGAATGGAAGACCGCTATCAAAACCAAGCACGGCTTGTATGAGTGGCTCGTGATGCCATTTGGACTCACCAACGCACCTAGCACTTTCATGAGGTTGATGAACGAGGTGTTGCCGCCTTTCCTTGGCAAATTCGTGGTGGTGTACCTTGATGATATCCTTATTTATAGCAAAAATGGGGACGAACATTTGATACATTTATTTAAAGTTTTCACGGTTTTGAGAGAACAAAAATTGTATGGAAAACTTGAAAAATGTAATTTTATGCTATATGAGGTCACTTTTCTTGGTTACATTGTTTCAGGAGAAGGAGTGAAAGTTGATCCTAGCAAGATTGAGGCTATTCAATCATGGCCTAGTCCAAAGACACTCACGGAGGTCCGTTCTTTCCATGGATTAGCTTCCTTTTATAGGAGGTTCATTCGTAATTTCAGCACTCTCATGACCCCTATCACCGAGTGCACAAAGAAGGGCTCATTTGAGTGGACTCCTCAAGCTCAAAAGGCATTTGAAGTGATCAAAGAAAAAATGTGCAATACACCCATCCTAGCACTTCCAGATTTTTCAAAACCGTTTGAAGTTGAGTGTGATGCAAGCGGAAAGGGGATTGGTGCCGTGTTGATTCAAGAAGAGCGTCCTATTGCCTACTTTAGTGAGAAATTGAGCCAAGGCAAGCAGAATTATTCCACCTATGATAAGGAGTTCTATGCAATGGTGCGAGCTTTGAATCATTGGTCGCACTACTTGAGACCACAACCCTTCATACTTCATTCTGACCATGAATCTTTGAGGTTCATCCATGGCCAAAAGAAGTTGAATTCGAGACATGCAAAGTGGGTGGAATTCTTGCAAACATTGAACTTTTCATTAAAGTACAAGAGTGGAAAGGAGAATGTTGTTGCGGATGCCTTATCTCGATGGCATACTTTACTTGGAGTCGTTGAGGCGAAAGTCCTTGGGTTCGAATTAATCAAGGAATACTACAAGGAAGATGATGATTTCAAGGTCATTTTGGAGAAATGCGTGAATGGTAGTTATGAATTATTTTCCTTACAAAATGATTTTCTTTTTAAAGGAAATAGGTTGTGCATTCCTAAATGTCCAATTCGAAGCTTGTTGATTCATGAAGCGCATGGAGGAGGTCTAGCAGGCCATTTCGGAGTTCAAAAGACTATGGAGCTTCTTCAAGCTCACTTTTATTGGCCTAATATGCTATCCACTGTTCACCGTGTTGTAGCGCGTTGCTCTACTTGTCAAAGGGCAAAGATGGTGTTT
This sequence comes from Chenopodium quinoa, assembly GCF_001683475.1. NCBI lineage: Eukaryota > Viridiplantae > Streptophyta > Magnoliopsida > Caryophyllales > Amaranthaceae > Chenopodium > Chenopodium quinoa. The sequence goes on along the minus strand of NW_018744236.1, from coordinate 65,096 downwards.
CACAAAGGTCTTTACAAGCCATTGCCAATTCCGGAGAGACCTTGGGAAGACATAAGCATGGATTTCATTGTGGCTTTACCTAGAACTCAAAGAGGTAAGGACTCAATCATGGTGGTAGTTGATAGTTTTTTCAAAAATGGCTCACTTTGTCCCTTGTCATAAAACCAAGGATGCTACGAAGGTGGCGAAGTTATATTTTGATGGGGTTGTTCGTTTCCATGGAATCCCACGCACCATTGTTTCAGATCGAGATACAAAGTTCCAAAGTCATTTTTGGAAGTCCTTGTGGCGTCTTATGGGAACCAAGTTGCTGTTTTCTACCTCACATCACCCCCAAACTGTTGGCCAAACCGAGGTGGTGAATAGGGTACTAGGTTCTTTGCTTAGGACCTTGGTTAGTAAGAGCACCAAAGATTGGGATGTCAAACTCGCTCATGCCGAGTTTTCTTACAATAGAACTCCTAGCGCTACTACAAAGTATTCTCCTTTTGAAGTAGTCTATGGTTCTAATCCTTATGTTCCAATTGATCTCATAGCGTTGCCTCGAGACAAGTTCGTGCATGGAGGTGCCAAGGAACAAGCTGAGTTCATGGTGAAAATCCACAAGGAAGTAAGGAAGAACATCGAAAAGGCTAATGAAATCTATAAGAAGCAAGCCAACAAGAGAGTCAAAAACGTGAGAAGTTTTGAAGTTGGTGACTTAGTGTGGATCTACATGAGGAAGGAAAGGTTTCCCAATCAAAGGAAGAACAAGCTCATGCCACGAGCCGAGGGTCCATTTGAGATAGTGGAAAAGATCAATGACAATGCCTACAAGGTAGATTTGGGAGGAAAGTATGGCGTCTCAAGCACATTCAATGTGGGGGATCTAGCACCGTACTATAATGATGAAGAATTGAGGGCAATTCCCTTTGAAGAAGGGGAGGATGACCAAAGTGGTCAAGGTTCGAATATTCCAGTCCAAGAGTTGAACGTTAGGGAATTGATTTTGTCCAAGTCTTTCTTCGATGCTACTCCTATGGATTTTGGCATGCACGGTCCATATAATTCCTCAAATGGTTGCACCATATTGAGCGTGACTAATTACCTCAATAATGGGGGAATGTTTGAGCGTGACTAATTACCTCAATAAGGGGGGAATGTAGGCTGATTTAATGCATACTTTAAGGAGAGTTTCAAGCTGGTTTAATTTCGTAATAAAGGAGCTTGAATGAAGGCTTAATTGGGAGGTTACAAAGGCGCATTTCAAGGCTACTTTGAAGGAAGAATTTGAACAGCAGTTTGGAGTTAATTTGCTGAACGTTCTTCCCTTATTTTTAGCTATGTTTCCCTTGTGATAAGCTTTCTTAATTAGAGTAATAATTAGTTGTAATGGGGATTAGGTTGGACGGTTATGAGCCACTTAATCTACCCTTATTTTCAGTTTTGTTATTTCTGATTTGTTGTTTGTTTTAGCTAAGTGTGGTGGCGATTAAATGATGTACTAAAAGCTATAAAAAGCATGCTAATGATCAATGTAAGGCATTCCAGAAAATTTGCAAAAACACACGAGTGTATGATCTAAATTTGACTTGTGCTAGTCAGGTTTATTTTCCAAATTTGAGAGTTACCTCAATTTGAAAAGTTTGTGTTTTAGTGAGAGTTCCTAAGACTTAAACTGGTAGTTGTCGAATAGGTGAGAGTTCCCTAATCACTACTACGCTCAAACAAGTGAGTGAGTGTTCCTCATTGTTATATCCTCAAGGTTAAGGGTGAGAGTTCCCCTAATCCTTCTTAGTTACTCCAAATTGATACTTCTAAATTAAACTAAACACAACACGCATTCCAGACCGTTTGTAAACAAGTTTCTCACCTTGCTTACACATCAACAAAGCTAATTGAATCAAATGAAAGTCAAACACATTCAAACAAAGTTTTTTGAAACAAATAAAAGTCAAATGCATGCAACAAAGCTAATTGAATCAAATGAATGTCAAATGCATTCTACAAAGCTAATTGAATCAAATGAAAGTCAAACACATTCAAACAAAGCTTTTTTAATCAAATGAAAGTCAAATGCATTCAACAAAGCTAATTGAATCAAATGAAATTCAAATGCATTCTAAAAGGCTAATTGAATCAAATGAAAGTCAAACACATTTAAACATAGCTTTTTGAATCAAATGAAAGTTAAATGCATTCAAATAAGCTAATTGAATCAAATGAAAGTCAAACACATTCTACAAAGCTAATAGAATCAAATGAAAGTCAAACACATTCAAACATAGCTTTTTGAATCAAATGAAAGTCAAATGCTTTCAACAAAGCTAATTGAATCAAATTAAAGTCAAATGCAATCTACAAGGCTAATTGAATCAAATGAATTCAAACACATTCAACCAAAGTTTTTCGAATGATATGAAAGTCAAATACATTCAACAAAGCTAATTGAATTAAATGAAAGTCAAATGCATTCTACAAAGCTAATTGAATCAAATGAAAGTCAAACACATTCAAACAAAGCTTTTTGAACCAAATGAAAGTTAAATGCATGCAACAAAGCTAATTGAATCAAATGAAAGTCAAATGCATTCTACAAAGCTAATTGAATCAAATGAAAGTCAAACACATTCAAACAAAGCTTTTTTAATCAAATGAAAGTCAAATGCATTCAACAAAGCTAATTGAATCAAATAAAAGTCAAATGCATTCTACAAAGCTAATTGAATCAAATGAAAGTGAAACACATTCAAACAAAGCTTTTTGAATCAAATGAAAGTCAAATGCATTCAACAAAGCTAATTGAATCAAATGAAAGTCAAATGCAATCTACAAAAATTGAATTAAATGAAAGTCAAACACATTCAAACAAAGCTAATTGAATCATATGAAAGTCTAATGCATTCTACAAAGCTAATTGAATCAAATGAAAGTCAAACACATTCAAACAAAGTTTTTTGAAACAAATAAAAGTCCAATGCATGCAACAAAGCTAATTGAATCAAATGAAAGTCAAACACATTCTACAAAGCTAATTGAATCAAATGAAAGTCAAACACATTCAAACAAAGCTTTTTTAATCAAATGAAAGTCAAATGCTTTCAACAAAGCTAATTGAATCAAATGAAAGTCAAATGCAATCTACAAGGCTAATTGAATCAAATGAATTCAAACACATTCAACCAAAGTTTTTCGAATGATATGAAAGTCAAATACATTCAACGAAGCTAATTGAATTAAATGAAAGTCAAATGCATTCTTCAAAGCTAATTGAATCAAATGAAAGTCAAACACATTCAAACCAAGCTTTTTCAATCAAATGAAAGTTAAATGCATTCTAAAAAGCTAAATGAACAAATGAGAGTCAATCACATTCAAAGAAAGCTTTTTGAATCAAATGAAAGTCAAATGCTTTTAACAAAGCTAATTGAATCAAATAAAACTCAAATGCATTCTACAAGGTAATTGAATCAAATGAAAGTGAAACACATGAAATCAAAGCTTTTTGAATCAAATGAAAGTCAAATTCATTCAACAAAGCTAATTGAATCAAATGAAAGTCAAATGCATTATTCAAAGCTAAATGAATCAAAATGAAAGTCAAACACATTTAATTATAGCTTTTTGAATCAAATGAAAGTCAAATGCATTGAAATAAGCTAATTGAATCAAATGAAAGTAAAACACATTCTACAAAGCTAATTGAATCAAATGAAAGTCAAACACATTCAAACATAGCTTTTTGAATCAAATGAAAGTCAAATGCTTTCAACAAAGCTAATTGAATCAAATGAAAGTCAAAAGCAATCTACAAGGCTAATTGAATCAAATGAATTCAAACACATTCAACCAAAGTTTTTCGAATGATATGAAAGTCAAATACATTCAACAAAGCTAATTGAATTAAATGAAAGTCAAATGCATTCTACAAAGCTAATTGAATCAAATGAAAGTCAAACACATTCAAACAAAGCTTTTTGAACCAAATGAAAGTTAAATGCATGCAACAAAGCTAATTGAATCAAATGAAAGTCAAATGCATTCTACAAAGCTAATTGAATCAAATGAAAGTCAAACACATTCAAACAAAGCTTTTTTAATCAAATGAAAGTCAAATGCATTCAACAAAGCTAATTGAATCATATAAAAGTCAAATGTATTCTACAAAGCTAATTGAATCAAATGAAAGTGAAACACATTCAAACAAAGCTTTTTGAATCAAATGAAAGTCAAAAGCATTCAACAAAGCTAATTGAATAAAATGAAAGTCAAATGCAATCTACAAAAATTGAATTAAATGAAAGTCAAACACATTCAAACAAAGCTAATTGAATCAAATGAAAGTCTAATGCATTCTACAAAGCTAATTGAATCAAATGAAAGTCAAACACATTCAAACAAAGTTTTTTGAAACAAATAAAAGTCAAATGCATGCAACAAAGCTAATTGAATCAAATGAAAGTCAAATGCATTCTACAAAGCTAATTGAATCAAATGAAAGTCAAACACATTCAAAAAAAGCTTTTTTAATCAAATGAAAGTCAAATGCTTTCAACAAAGCTAATTGAATCAAATGAAAGTCAAATGCAATCTACAAGGCTAATTGAATCATATGAATTCAAACACATTCAACCAAAGTTTTTCGAATGATATGAAAGTCAAATACATTCAACAAAGCTAATTGAATTAAATGAAAGTCAAATGCATTCTTCAAAGCTAATTTAACTAAATGAAAGTCAAACACATTCAAACCAAGCTGTTTGAATCAAATGAAAGTTAAATGCATTCTAAAAAGCTAATTGAACAAATGAGAGTCAAACACATTCAAAGAAAGCTTTTTGAATCAAATGAAAGTCAAATGCTTTTAACAAAGCTAATTGAATCAAATAAAACTCAAATGCATTCTACAAAGCTAATTGAATCAAATGAAAGTCAAACACATTCAAACAAAGCTTTTTGAACCAAATGAAAGTTAAATGCATGCAACAAAGCTAATTGAATCAAATGAAAGTCAAATGCATTCTACAAAGCTAATTGAATCAAATGAAAGTCAAACACATTCAAACAAAGCTTTTTTAATCAAATGAAAGTCAAATGCATTCAACAAAGCTAATTGAATCATATAAAAGTCAAATGCATTCTACAAAGCTAATTGAATCAAATGAAAGTGAAACACATTCAAACAAAGCTTTTTGAATCAAATGAAAGTCAAAAGCATTCAACAAAGCTAATTGAATAAAATGAAAGTCAAATGCAATCTACAAAAATTGAATTAAATGAAAGTCAAACACATTCAAACAAAGCTAATTGAATCAAATGAAAGTCTAATGCATTCTACAAAGCTAATTGAATCAAATGAAAGTCAAACACATTCAAACAAAGTTTTTTGAAACAAATAAAAGTCAAATGCATGCAACAAAGCTAATTGAATCAAATGAAAGTCAAATGCATTCTACAAAGCTAATTGAATCAAATGAAAGTCAAACACATTCAAAAAAAGCTTTTTAAATCAAATGAAAGTCAAATGCTTTCAACAAAGCTAATTGAATCAAATGAAAGTCAAATGCAATCTACAAGGCTAATTGAATCAAATGAATTCAAACACATTCAACCAAAGTTTTTCGAATGATATGAAAGTCAAATACATTCAACAAAGCTAATTGAATTAAATGAAAGTCAAATGCATTCTTCAAAGCTAATTGAATCAAATGAAAGTCAAACACATTCAAACCAAGCTTTTTGAATCAAATGAAAGTTAAATGCATTTTAAAAAGCTAATTGAACAAATGAGAGTCAAACACATTCAAAGAAAGCTTTTTGAATCAAATGAAAGTCAAATGCTTTTAACAAAGCTAATTGAATCAAATAAAACTCAAATGCATTCAACAAAGGTAATTGAATCAAATGAAAGTGAAACACATTCAATCAAAGCTATTTGAATCAAATGAAAGTCAAATTCATTCAACAAAGCTAATTGAATCAAATGAAAGTCAAATGCATTATTCAAAGCTAATTGAATCAAAAGAAAATTTAACACGATCAAACAAAGCTAATTAAATCAAATGAAAGTCAAACAGATTCAAACAAAGCTTTTAAAATCAAATGAAAGTCAAATGCATTCAAAAAAGCTAATTGAATCAAATGAAAGTCAAATGAAATCTACAAAAATTGAATCAAATGAAAGTCAAACACATTCAAACAAAGCTAATTGAATCAAACGAAAGTCTAATGCATTTTACGAAGCTAATTGAATCAGATGAAAGTCAAACACATTCAAACAAAGCTTTTTGATACAAATGAAAGTTAAATGCATGCAACAAAGCTAATTGAATCAAATGAAAGTCAAATGCATTCTAAAAAGCTAATTGAACAAATGAGAGTCAAACACATTCAAAGAAAGCTTTTTGAATCAAATGAAAGTCAAATACTTTTAACAAAGCTAATTGAATAAAATAAAACTCAAATGCTTTCTACAAGGCTAATTGAATCAAATGAATTCAAACACATTCAACCAAAGTTTTTCGAATGATATGAAAGTCAAATACATTCAACAAAGCTAATTGAGTTAAATGAAAGTCAAATGCATTCTTCAAAGCTAATTGAATCAAATGAAAGTCAAACACATTCAAACAAAGCTTTTTGAACCAAATGAAAGTTAAATGTATGCAACAAAGCTAATTGAATCAAATGAAAGTCAAATGCATTCTACAAAGCTAATTGAATCAAATGAAAGTCAAACATATTCAAACAAACCTTTTTGAATCAAATGAAAGTCAAATGCATTCAACGAAGCTAATTGAATCAAATAAAAGTCAAATGCATTCTACAAAGCTAATTGAATCAAATGAAAGTGAAACACATTCAAACAAAGCTTTTTGAATCAAATGAAAGTCAAAAGCATTCAACAAAGCTAATTAAATCAAATGAAAGTCAAATGCAATCTACAAAAATTGAATTAAATGAAAGTCAAACACATTCAAACAAAGCTAATTAAATCAAATGAAAGTCTAATGCATTCTATAAAGCTAATTGAATCAAATGAAAGTCAAACACATTCAAACAAAGTTTTTTTGAAACAAATAAAAGTCAAATGCATGCAACAAAGCTAATTGAATCAAATGAAAGTCAAATGCATTCTACAAAGCTAATTGAATCAAATGAAAGTCAAACACATTCAAACAAAGCTTTTTTAATCAAATGAAAGTCAAATGCTTTCAACAAAGCTAATTGAATCAAATGAAAGGCAAATGCAATCTACAAGGTTAATTGAATCAAATGAATTCAAACACATTCAACCAAAGATTTTCGAATGATATAAAAGTCAAATACATTCAACAAAGCTAATTGAATTAAATGAAAGTCAAATGCATTCTTCAAAGCTAATTGAATCAAATGAAAGTCAAACACATTCAAACCAAGCTTTTTGAATCAAATGAAAGTTAAATGCATTCTAAAAAGCTAATTGAACAAATGAGAGTCAAACACATTCAAAGAAAGCTTTTTGAATCAAGTGAAAGTCAAATGCTTTTAACAAAGCTAATTGAATCAAATAAAACTCAAATGCATTCTACAAAGGTAATTGAATCAAATGAAAGTGAAACACATTCAAACAAAGCTTTTTGAATCAAATGAAAGTCAAATGCATTCAATAAAGCTAATTGAATCAAATAAAAGTCAAATGCATTCTACAAAGCTAATTGAATCAAATGAAAGTGAAACACATTCAAACAAAGCTCTTTGAATCAAATGAAAGTCAAAAGCATTCAACAAAGCTAATTGATCAAATGAAAGTCAAATGTAATCTACAAAAATTGAATTAAATGAAAGTCAAACACATTCAAACAAAGTTAATTGAATCAAATGAAAGTCTAATGCATTCTACAAAGCTAATTGAATCAAATGAAAGTCAAACACATTCAAACAAAGTTTTTTGAAACAAATAAAAGTCAAATGCATGCAACAAAGCTAATTGAATCAAATGAAAGTCAAATGCATTCTACAAAGCTAATTGAATCAAATGAAAGTCAAACACATTCAAACAAAGCTTTTTTAATCAAATGAAAGTCAAATGCATTCAACAAAGCTAATTGAATCAAATGAAAGTCAAACACATTTAAACAAAGCTTTTTGAACCAAATGAAAGTTAAATGTATGCAACAAAGCTAATTGAATCAAATGAAAGTCAAATGCATTCTACAAAGCTAATTGAATCAAATGAAAGTCAAACACATTCAAACAAAGCTTTTTGAATCAAATGAAAGTCAAATGCATTCAACAAAGCTAATTGAATCAAATAAAAGTCAAATGCATTCTACAAAGCTAATTGAATCAAATGAAAGTGAAACACATTCAAACAAAGCTTTTTGAATCAAATGAAATTCAAAAGCATTCAACAAAGCTAATTAAATCAAATGAAAGTCAAATGCAATCTACAAAAATTGAATTAAATGAAAGTCAAACACATTCAAACAAAGCTAATTGAATCAAATGAAAGTCTAATGCATTCTATAAAGCTAATTGAATGAAATGAAAGTCAAACACATTCAAACAAAGTTTTTTGAAACAAATAAAAGTCAAATGCATGCAACAAAGCTAATTGAATCAAATGAAAGTCAAATGCAATCTACAAGGTTAATTGATTCAAATGAATTCAAACACATTCAACCAAAGTTTTTCGAATGATATGAAAGTCAAATACATTAAACAAAGCTAATTGAATTAAATGAAAGTCAAATGCATTCTTCAAAGCTAATTGAATCAAATGAAAGTCAAACACATTCAAACCAAGCTTTTTGAATCAAATGAAAGTTAAATGCAATCTAAAAAGCTAATTGAACAAATGAGAGTCAAACACATTCAAAGAAAGCTTTTTGAATCAAATGAAAGTCAAATGCTTTTAACAAAGCTAATTGAATCAAATAAAACTCAAATGCATTCTATAAAGGTAATTGAATCAAATGAAAGTGAAACACATTCAATCAAAGCATTTTGAATCAAATGAAAGTCAAATTCATTCAACAAAGCTAATTGAATCAAATGAAAGTCAAATGCATTATTCAAAGCTAATTGAATCAAAAGAAAATTTAACACGATCAAACAAAGCTAATTGAATTAAATGAAAGTGAAACACATTCAAACAAAGCTTTTTGAATCAAATGAAAGTCAAATGCATTCAACAAAGCTAATTGAATCAAAAGAAAATTTAACACGATCAAACAAAGCTAATTGAATCAAATGAAAGTGAAACACATTCAAACAAAGCTCTTTGAATCAAATGAAAGTCAAAAGCATTCAACAAAGCTAATTGAATCAAATGAAAGTCAAATGCAATCTACAAAAATTGAATTAAACGAAAGTCAAACACATTCAAACAAAGTTAATTGAATCAAATGAAAGTCTAATGCATTCTACAAAGCTAATTGAATCAAATGAAAGTCAAACTCATTCAAACAAAGCTTTTTGAACCAAATGAAAGTTAAATGCATGCAACAAAGCTAATTGAATCAAATGAAAGTCAAATGTATTCTACAAAGGTAATTGAATCAAATGAAAGTCAAACACATTCAAACAAAGCTTTTTTAATCAAATGAAAGTCAAATGCATTCAACAAAGCTAATTGAATCAAATGAAATTCAAATGCATTCTAAAAGGCTAATTGAATCAAATGAAAGTCAAACACATTTAAACACAGCTTTTTGAATCAAATGAAAGTCAAATGCATTCAAATAAGCTAATTGAATCAAATGAAAGTCAAACACATTCTACAAAGCTAATTGAATCAAATGAAAGTCAAACACATTCAAACATAGCTTTTTGAATCAAATGAAAGTCAAATGCTTTCAACAAAGCTAATTGAATCAAATGAAAGTCAAATGCAATCTACAAGGCTAATTGAATCAAATGAATTCAAACACATTCAACCAAAGTTTTTCGAATGATTTGAAAGTCAAATACATTCAACAAAGCTAATTGAATTAAATGAAAGTCAAATGCATTCTTCAAAGCTAATTGAATCAAATGAAAGTCAAACACATTCAAACCAAGCTTTTTGAATCAAATGAAAGTTTAATGCATTCTAAAAAGCTAATTGAACAAATGAGAGTCAAACACATTCAAAGAAAGCTTTTTGAATCTAATGAAAGTCAAATGCTTTTAACAAAGCAAATTGAATCAAATAAAACTCAAATGCATTCTACAAAGGTAATTGAATAAAATGAAAGTGAAACACATTCAATCAAAGCTTTTTGAATCAAATGAAAGTCAAATTCATTCAACATAGCTAATTGAATCAAATGAAAGTCAAATGCATTATTCAAAGCTAATTGAATCAAAAGAAAATTTAACACGATCAAACAAAGCTAATTGAATCAAATGAAAGTCAAACACATTCAAACATAGCTTTTTGAATCAAATGAAAGTCAAATGCTTTCAACAAAGCTAATTGAATCAAATAAAAGTTAAATGCAATCTACAAGGCTAATTGAATCAAATGAATTCAAACACATTCAACCAAAGTTTTTCGAATGATATGAAAGTCAAATACATTCAACAAAGCTAATTGAATTAAATGAAAGTCAAATGCATTCTACAAAGCTAATTGAATCAAATGAAAGTCAAACACATTCAAACAAAGCTTTTTGAACCAAATGAAAGTTAAATGCATGCAACAAAGCTAATTGAATCAAATGAAAGTCAAACACATTCAAACAAAGGTTTTTGAAACAAATAAAAGTCAAATGCATGCAACAAAGCTAATTGAATCAAATGAAAGTCAAATGCATTCTACAAAGCTAATTGAATCAAATGAAAGTCAAACACATTCAAACAAAGCTTTTTTAATCAAATGAAAGTCAAATGCATTCAAATAGGCTAATTAAATCAAATGAAATTCAAAAGTATTCTAAAAGGCTAATTGAATCAAATGAAAGTCAAACACATTTAAACATAGCTTTTTGAATCAAATGAAAGTCAAATGCATTCAAATAAGCTAATTGAATCAAATGAAAGTCAAACACATTCTACAAAGCTAATTGAATCAAATGAAAGTCAAACACATTCAAACATAGCTTTTTGAATCAAATGAAAGTCAAATGCTTTCAACAAAGATAATTGAATCCAATGAAAGTCAAATGCAATCTACAAGGCTAATTGAATCAAACGAATTCAAACACATTCAACCAAAGTTTTTCGAATGATATGAAAGTCAAATACATTCAACAAAGCTAATTGAATTAAACGAAAGTCAAATGCATTCTTCAAAGCTAATTGAATCAAAAGAAAGTCAAACACATTCAAACCAAGCTTTTTGAATCGAATGAAAGTTAAATGCATTTTAAAAAGCTAATTGAACAAATGAGAGTCAAACACATTCAAAGAAAGCTATTTGAATCAAATTAAAGTCAAATGCTTTTAACAAAGCTAATTGAATCAAATAAAACTCAAATGCATTCAACAAAGGTAATTGAATCAAATGAAAGTGAAACATATTCAATCAAAGCTTTTTAAATCAAATGAAAGTCAAATTCATTCAACAAAGCTAATTGAATCAAATGAAAGTCAAATGCATTATTCAAAGCTAATTGAATCAAAAGAAAATTTAACACGATCAAACAAAGCTAATTAAATCAAATGAAAGTCAAACACATTCAAACAAAGCTTTTAAAATCAAATGAAAGTCAAATGCATTCAAAAAAGCTAATTGAATCAAATGAAAGGCAAATGAAATCTACAAAAATTGAATCAAATGAAAGTCAAACACATTCAAACAAAGCTAATTGAATCAAACGAAAGTCTAATGCATTCTACGAAGCTAATTGAATCAGATGAAAGTCTAACACATTCAAACAAAGCTTTTTGATACAAATGAAAGTTAAATGCATTCTACAAAGCTAATTGAATCAAATAAAAGTCAAATGCATTCTACAAAGCTAAGTGAATCAAATGAAAGTCAAACACATTCAATCAAAGTTTTTTGAATCTAGTGAAAGTCAAATACATTCAACAAAGCTAATTGAATCAAATGAAAGTCAAATGCATTCTACAAAGCGAATTGAGTCAAAAGAAAGTTAAACACAATCAAACAAAGCTAACTAAATTAAATGAAAGTCAAACATATTCAAACAAAGCTTTTTGAATCAAATGAAAGTCAAATGCATTCAACGAAGCTAATTGAATCAAATAAAAGTCAAATGCATTCTACGAAGCTAATTGAATCAAATGAAAGTCAAACACATTCAAAAAAAGCTTTTTGAAACAAATGAAAGTCAAATGCATTCAACAAAGCTAATTGAATCAAATAAAAGTCAAATGCATTCTACAAAGCTAATTGAATCAAATGAAAGTGAAACACATTCAAACAAAGATTTTTGAATCAAATGAAAGTCAAAAGCATTCAACAAAGCTAATTAAATCAAATGAAAGTCAAATGCAATCTACAAAAATTGAATTAAATGAAAGTCAAACACATTCAAACAAAGCTAATTGAATCAAATGAAAGTCTAATGAATTCTACAAAGCTAATTGAATCAAATGAAAGTCAAACACATTCAAACAAAGTTTTTTTAAACAAATGAAAGTCAAATGCATGCAACAAAGCTAATTGAATCAAAAGAAAATTTAACACGATCAAACAAAGCTAATTAAATCAAATGAAAGTCAAACACATTCAAACAAAGCTTTTAAAATCAAATGAAAGTCAAATGCATTCAAAAAAGCTAATTGAATCAAATGAAAGGCAAATGAAATCTACAAAAATTGAATCAAATGAAAGTCAAACACATTCAAACAAAGCTAATTGAATCAAACGAAAGTCTAATGCATTCTACGAAGCTAATTGAATCAGATGAAAGTCTAACACATTCAAACAAAGCTTTTTGATACAAATGAAAGTTAAATGCATTCTACAAAGCTAATTGAATCAAATAAAAGTCAAATGCATTCTACAAAGCTAAGTGAATCAAATGAAAGTCAAACACATTCAATCAAAGTTTTTTGAATCTAGTGAAAGTCAAATACATTCAACAAAGCTAATTGAATCAAATGAAAGTCAAATGCATTCTACAAAGCGAATTGAGTCAAAAGAAAGTTAAACACAATCAAACAAAGCTAACTAAATTAAATGAAAGTCAAACATATTCAAACAAAGCTTTTTGAATCAAATGAAAGTCAAATGCATTCAACGAAGCTAATTGAATCAAATAAAAGTCAAATGCATTCTACGAAGCTAATTGAATCAAATGAAAGTCAAACACATTCAAAAAAAGCTTTTTGAAACAAATGAAAGTCAAATGCATTCAACAAAGCTAATTGAATCAAATAAAAGTCAAATGCATTCTACAAAGCTAATTGAATCAAATGAAAGTGAAACACATTCAAACAAAGATTTTTGAATCAAATGAAAGTCAAAAGCATTCAACAAAGCTAATTAAATCAAATGAAAGTCAAATGCAATCTACAAAAATTGAATTAAATGAAAGTCAAACACATTCAAACAAAGCTAATTGAATCAAATGAAAGTCTAATGAATTCTACAAAGCTAATTGAATCAAATGAAAGTCAAACACATTCAAACAAAGTTTTTTTAAACAAATGAAAGTCAAATGCATGCAACAAAGCTAATTGAATCAAAAGAAAATTTAACACGATCAAACAAAGCTAATTAAATCAAATGAAAGTCAAACACATTCAAACAATGCTTTTAAAATCAAATGAAAGTCAAATGCATTCAAAAAAGCTAATTGAATCAAATGAAAGGCAAATGAAATCTACAAAAATTGAATCAAATGAAAGTCAAACACATTCAAACAAAGCTAATTCAATCAAACGAAAGTCTAATGCATTCTACGAAGCTAATTGAATCAGATGAAAGTCAAACACATTCAAACAAAGCTTTTTGATACAAATGAAAGTTAAATGCATTCTACAAAGCTAATTGAATCAAATAAAAGTCAAATGCATTCTACAAAGCTAAGTGAATCAAATGAAAGTCAAGCACATTCAATCAAAGTTTTTTGAATCTAGTGAAAGTCAAATACATTCAACAAAGCTAATTGAATCAAATGAAAGTCAAATGCATTCTACAAAGCGAATTGAATCAAAAGAAAGTTAAACACAATCAAACAAAGCTAACAGAATTAAATGAAAGTCAAACATATTCAAACAAAGCTTTTTGAATCAAATGAAAGTCAAATGCATTCAACGAAGCTAATTGAATCAAATAAAAGTCAAATGCATTCTACGAAGCTAATTGAATCAAATGAAAGTCAAACACATTCAAAAAAAGCTTTTTGAAACAAATGAAAGTCAAATTGATGTGGATCAAGAGGGAAATTCTTTTGAAGAGCCAATCATATTGGTTTTAAGGCCAATAGGGTTCGAGCTTGGAGTAAAGAATCAAGAATGGTTAACATGCGCAGCCATTGAAGAAAAAGTCAAGGACCAGTTAGGTTCCAACGACAGCAGCGGCGGCGACGCGCCGATCTGGGTGCCACGCGCCGGCTCCCTAGCTTCGGCCTGAGTCCAGCTACACGTTGGTGGGGCGCGTGTCGATGATGGCAGCGCGTGAGACGGTGGTTCGGCGGCAGTACGAAAAGAAAGATTTTCCTAACTTAGTTTTTTCTAGAGTTTTTGCTTGCAAGTTTTTACCTTTCACTTGAAAGGGTTTTTCTTGGTTTAAGCAATTAGGAATCTTCTTAATTTCTGTTATTTTAGTTTAAAATAATTTCTAAGTCAATTAGGAATTGTTTTAAGAAGTTTTAGTTTAATTAGAACTAGTCTTATTACTAGTTTCCTAGTTCCATTAGAATTGGTTTTCCTATTCTATCTAGGATACTTGGGGATCAAGGCTAGGGTTTTTTTTCCTAGTTCGAATAGACTTAGGAATAGTTAGTTTAGTCTATAAATAAGGGATTTTTCGTGGCTTTGTATACACAACCAAAACCAGAAAATTCAATACAAGTTTATTGTTTGTTTTGCTTAATTGCTTACAAATTCTTTTGCTAGTTTTCAATTCAAGGAGTTGTTTTGATAATTAGAACGTTCAATTCTTAGTTCTAGGAGTAGTCTAAGTTTTGTTCATCAAAGTACTTAGTTCCAGGAGTGGTCTAGGTAATTTGAGAGGCGTTGAATTCGTTCCAGGAGTGGTCGTTTTCAAAGTCATATCCGGTTCGTTATTCTTAAGTTGTTCGATTTTCTTAGGAAATTCGAAGGGCTTGTGTTACTTGTGTGATTTTAGATTCTTTATTAAGTTAAGGGGTTTAAATCCACATCAAATTGGTATCAGATTTCAGGGGTTTTTGATCGTTCAACAATTCGTTCATCAAATCGCACTTGTTCTCGGATAACCAGTTTTTCTGTCAACTTCAGAAGGCTCGTTCTCCTTCGTTACAAGGTCTTTTCAGGTGATTCTTTTTTTGATTTTGGGTGAAATTTTGTCTAATTTCTGCCTGTGAAATTTCGGAATTTTTCGAGTTCGTTTGCTATTAAACTGGACTGTTTTCCGAAACTGTGTCAGTTTTGGCCCGATTTAATACTTACTGCTCGTTGTGTGCGATTTTGTTCCAAGTTGTGTTGCGATTTTTGTGGGATATACCTGTGTGGATAAGGGTTCTTTTAAGTCTTTTTTTTGTCTTATAATTATGGAGGAAGCTTTGAGCAAACTCATGGATGAATTTGCAAGATTGCAAGATAATACGGAGGCACGTTTTAATGCTTTTTCACAATTATTGCTTGATAAAAAGAAAAAGAAGAAAAAACGGCATGATAGTGATAGTGATGCTTCTAGTAGTGATGATGACACTCATAATAAGAATAAGATCGATGATAAAGGTATCAAGCTTGATGATTTTACGGGTCTAGGAAGCCCCGAAGATTTTCTTGAGTGGGCGAGACACTTAGAGAAAATTTCAGATTATAAAGGTTTTGATGATTCTCAACGTTTCAAAATTGCTTATATACGACTCACTAAGAATGCGGGAATTTGGTTCGATAATTTAAAGACTCAACGTGCTAGAGCAGGGAAGGATAAGATCAAGACATGGACAGTTTTGAAGAAGAAGATGCGTTCTAAATACCTTCCACATGATTTCGAACAAATTCTATATGTGAAACTCACTATGTTGACACAAGATACTAAGAGTGTTAATGAATATATTGCTGAATTTGATAAACTAACCTCTCTTTGTGATTTGGAGGAGAAAGAACCATTGCGGATTGCTCGATTCCTTAAGGGTCTTAATCGACCTATTGCTAAGAAGATTGAATTGAGTACTTATGAGTCATTCAATGATGTGTGCAAACTAGCTTTAAAAATTGAAAGTCATTGGCTCGAAGATAAGAAGAGCACAAGTACAAAGAGTTTTGGTACCAAGTTCTCACAAGAGACCAAAACAAGCAAAACTTTCAAGCCTTTTAAACCGAGTTCCTACGAGTCTAAGGGAGAAAGCTCAACAAGTGGAGAAAAGAAATTTGTTAAGATATCTAAAGAAGAGTTCGAATCCCGAATTAGGTGTTTCAAATGTCAAGGAAAGGGACATAGGTCGGATCAATGTCCTTCCAAGAAAGCTCTCACAATAAGACAATACGAACAACAAGTAGAAGAAGAGAAACACATAGTTTTTGGGTGTGACGATGAGGAATCCGAAACTAAGGCAACAAGTAGTGAGGAAGAGAACGATGAGATTGATCCCGAAGATGATGAAAAAGTGCTTGTGTTAAGGAAGATCCTCCATGCCGAAGCAAACCCTAACAAATCTCAACGTGAAAACTTATTCCATACTCGTTGCAAAGTAGGAGATAGATCATGCAAGGTGATCATTGATAGTGGTTCATGTACCAATGTGGCGTCCACAGAGATGGTTACTAAGCTCAACCTTCCAACAAGAGTACATGAGAATCCTTACAAGTTGAGTTGGCTTGATGATTCTAAGGGACTTCATGTGAAGAAACAAGCCTTAGTAAGCTTTTCCATTGGCAAATACAAAGAAAAGTTATGGTGTGATATTATTCCTATGAGTGCTTGTCACCTTCTTTTAGGGAGACCGTGGCAATTTGATCGTCAAGTTACACATGATGGTGAGGCAAATACTTATTCGGTCAAAATAGGAAACAAAAGGTTCAAACTCAATCCTCTACCCCCTAATTCAAGCTACGGTCATACCAAAGATAAAGAGAAGCAAGTGCCGAATTTCTTTTTGAATGCTAAGGAACTTGAGAGTGAAGTAGAAAAGGGAGCCACGGTCTTTGCCTTAGTGATAAAAGAGGCGAAATCCACAAGTTCCTCAACAAACATGCACATAGAAGAGTTGCTAGATGAATTTAAGGATGTGTTCCCAGAGGAACTTCCTAAAGGTCTACCTCCTTTGCGTGGAATAGAGCATGCTATTGATCTTATTCCCGGAGCTCCTCTACCTAATAAACCAGCCTATAGGTGCGATCCTACGGCTTCCCAAGAGCTTCAAAGACAAATAGAGGAATTGATTGAAAGAGGCTATGTTCGTGAAAGCATGAGCCCTTGTGCGGTTCCAGCTTTACTAGTTCCAAAGAAAGATGGTACATGGAGAATGTGTATTGATTCAAGAGCGGTCAACAACATTACTATCAAGTATCGATTTCCTATGCCACGACTAGAAGATATGCTTGATGAGTTACATGGTTCTATCATATTTTCCAAAATCGATCTTAGAAGTGGCTACCATCAAATGAGAATTAGAGAAGGAGATGAATGGAAGACTGCTTTCAAAACTAAGCAAGGATTATATGAATGGATGGTCATGCCCTTTGGGCTATGCAATGCGCCAAGTTCATTCATGAGGCTCATGAACGAGGTACTTAGACCCTTCTTAAATAAGTTCATTGTCGTTTACCTTGATGATATATTAGTCTATAGTCGAGATAATATTGAACATATTGATGCTAAGAAACGGCTTGAAGTTTTTAAGAGGACATGTGAACAAGTTAAAGTAAGGATTGAGAAGATGAATAACGTCTACAAAGAAAGGTCAAACAAAAAGCGCAAGCAACCTACATTCAAGCCGGGAGATCTTGTTTGGTTACACTTAAGGAAGGAAAGATTTCCAAACAAAAGGAAGAACAAGCTCATGCCAAGAGCTGACGGCCCTTTTGAGGTTTTGGAAGTTTATGGTGATAGTGCTTACAAACTTGATTTACCAAGCGAATATGGTAATGTAAGTGCTACTTTTAATGTTGGTGATTTGACTCCTTACCTAGATGATGTGAATTTGAGGACAAATTCTTTTGAAGAGGGGGAGAATGATGTGGATCAAGAGGGAAATTCTTTTGAAGAGCCAATCATATTGGTTTTAAGGCCAATAGGGTTCGAGCTTGGAGTAAAGAATCAAGAATGGTTAACATGCGCAGCCATTGAAGAAAAAGTCAAGGACCAGTTAGGTTCCAACGACAGCAGCGGCGGCGACGCGCCGATCTGGGTGCCACGCGCCGGCTCCCTAGCTCCGGCCTGAGTCCAGCTACACGTTGGTGGGGCGCGTGTCGATGATGGCAGCGCGTGAGACGGTGGTTCGGCGGCAGTACGAAAAGAAAGATTTTCCTAACTTAGTTTTTTCTAGAGTTTTTGCTTGCAAGTTTTTACCTTTCACTTGAAAGGGTTTTTCTTGGTTTAAGCAATTAGGAATCTTCTTAATTTCTGTTATTTTAGTTTAAAATAATTTCTAAGTCAATTAGGAATTGTTTTAAGAAGTTTTAGTTTAATTAGAACTAGTCTTATTACTAGTTTCCTAGTTCCATTAGAATTGGTTTTCCTATTCTATCTAGGATACTTGGGGATCAAGGCTAGGGTTTTTTTTCCTAGTTCGAATAGACTTAGGAATAGTTAGTTTAGTCTATAAATAAGGGATTTTTCGTGGCTTTGTATACACAACCAAAACCAGAAAATTCAATACAAGTTTATTGTTTGTTTTGCTTAATTGCTTACAAATTCTTTTGCTAGTTTTCAATTCAAGGAGTTGTTTTGATAATTAGAACGTTCAATTCTTAGTTCTAGGAGTAGTCTAAGTTTTGTTCATCAAAGTACTTAGTTCCAGGAGTGGTCTAGGTAATTTGAGAGGCGTTGAATTCGTTCCAGGAGTGGTCGTTTTCAAAGTCATATCCGGTTCGTTATTCTTAAGTTGTTCGATTTTCTTAGGAAATTCGAAGGGCTTGTGTTACTTGTGTGATTTTAGATTCTTTATTAAGTTAAGGGGTTTAAATCCACATCACAAATGCATTCAACAAAGCTAATTGAATCAAATAAAAGTCAAATGCATTCTACAAAGCTAATTGAATCAAATGAAAGTGAAACACATTCAAACAAAGATTTTTGAATCAAATGAAAGTCAAAAGCATTCAACAAAGCTAATTAAATCAAATGAAAGTCAAATGCAATCTACAAAAATTGAATTAAATGAAAGTCAAACACATTCAAACAAAGCTAATTGAATCAAATGAAAGTCTAATGAATTCTACAAAGCTAATTAAATCAAATGAAAGTCAAACACATTCAAACAAAGTTTTTTTAAACAAATGAATGTCAAATGCATGCAACAAAGCTAATTGAATCAAAAGAAAATTTAACACGATCAAACAAAGCTAATTAAATCAAATGAAAGTCAAACACATTCAAACAAAGCTTTTAAAATCAAATGAAAGTCAAATGCATTCAAAAAAGCTAATTGAATCAAATGAAAGGCAAATGAAATCTACAAAAAATGAATCAAATGAAAGTCAAACACATTCAAACAAAGCTAATTGAATCAAACGAAAGTCTAATGCATTCTACGAAGCTAATTGAATCAGATGAAAGTCAAACACATTCAAACAAAGCTTTTTGATACAAATGAAAGTTAAATGCATTCTACAAAGCTAATTGAATCAAATAAAAGTCAAATGCATTCTACAAAGCTAAGTGAATCAAATGAAAGTCAAACACATTCAATCAAAGTTTTTTTAATCTAGTGAAAGTCAAATACATTCAACAAAGCTAATTGAACCAAATGAAAGTCAAATGCATTCTACAAAGCGAATTGAATCAAAAGAAAGTTAAACACAATCAAACAAAGCTAACTGAATTAAATGAAAGTCAAACATATTCAAACAAAGCTTTTTGAATCAAATGAAAGTCAAATACATTCAACGAAGCTAATTGAATCAAATAAAAGTCAAATGCATTCTACGAAGCTAATTGAATCAAATGAAAGTCAAACACATTCAAAAAAAGCTTTTTGAAACAAATGAAAGTCAAATGCATTCAACAAAGCTAATTGAATCAAATAAAAGTCAAATGCATTCTACAAAGCTAATTGAATCAAATGAAAGTGAAACACATTCAAACAAAGATTTTTGAATCAAATGAAAGTCAAAAGCATTCAACAAAGCTAATTAAATCAAATGAAAGTCAAATGCAATCTACAAAAATTGAATTAAATGAAAGTCAAACACATTCAAACAAAGCTAATTGAATCAAATGAAAGTCTAATGAATTTTACAAAGCTAATTGAATCAAATGAAAGTCAAACACATTCAAACAAAGTTTTTCTAAACAAATGAAAGTCAAATGTATGCAACAAAGCTAATTGAATCAAATGAAAGTCAAATGCATTCTACAAAGCTAATTGAATCAAATGAAAGTCTAACACATTCAAACATAACTTTTTGAATCAAATGAAAGTCAAATGCTTTCAACAAAGCTAATTGAATCAAATGAAAGTCAAATGCAATCTACAAGGCTAATTGAATCAAATGAATTCAAACACATTCAACCAAAGTTTTTCGAATGATATGAAAGTCAAATACATTCAACAAAGCTAATTGAATTAAATGAAAGTCTAATGCATTCTACGAAGCTAATTGAATCAGATAAAAGTCAAACACGTTCAAACAAAGCTTTTTGATACAAATGAAAGTTAAATGCATTCTACAAAGCTAATTGAATCAAATAAAAGTCAAATGCATTCTACAAAGCTAAGTGAATCAAATGAAAGTCAAACATATTCAATCAAAGTTTTTTGAATCAAGTGAAAGTCAAATACATTCAACAAAGCTAATTGAATCAAATGAAAGTCAAATGCATTCTACAAAGCGAATTGAATCAAAAGAAAGTTAAACACGATCAAACAAAGGTAACTGAATCAAATGAAAGTCAAACATATTCAAACAAAGCTTTTTGAATCAAATAAAAGTCAAAAGCATTCAACGAAGCAAATTGAATCAAATAAAAGTCAAATGCATTCTACAAAGCTAAGTGAATCAAATGAAAGTCAAACACATTCAAAAAAAGCTTTTTGAAACAAATGAAAGTCAAAAGCATTCAACAAAGCTAATTGAATCAAATAAAAGTCAAACACATTCAAACAAAGCTTTTAAAATCAAATGAAAGTCAAATGCATTCAAAAAAGCTAATTGAATCAAATGAAAGTCAAATGAAATCTACAAAAATTAAATCAAATGAAAGTCAAGCACATTCAAACAAAGCTAATTGAATCAAACGAAAGTCTAATGCATTCTACGAAGCTAATTGAATCAGATGAAAGTCAAACTCATTCAAACAAAGCTAATTGAATCAAATGAAAGTCTAATGCATTCTACAAACCTAATTGAATCAAATGAAAGTCAAACTCATTCAAACAAAGTTTTTTTAAACAAATGAAAGTCAAATGCATGCAACAAAGCTAATTGAGTCAAATGAAAGTCAAATGCATTCTACAAAGCTAATTGAATCAAATGAAAGTCAAACACATTCAAACAAAGTTTTTTTAAACAAATAAAAGTCAAATGCATGCAACAAAGCTAATTGAATCAAATGAAAGTCAAATGCATTCTACAAAGCTAATTGAATCAAATGAAAGTCAAACACATTCAAACAAAGCTTTTTTAATCAAATGAAAGTCAAATGCATTCAAATAAGCTAATTGAATCAAATGAAAGTCAAACACATTCTACAAAGCTAATTGAATCAAATGAAAGTCAAACACATTCAAACATAGCTTTTTGAATCAAATGAAAGTCAAATGCTTTCAACAAAGCTAATTGAATCAAATGAAAGTCAAATGCAATCTACAAGGCTAATTGAATCAAATTAATTCAAACACATTCAACCAAAGTTTTTCGAATGATATGAAAGTCAAATACATTAAACAAAGCTAAATTAATTAAATGAAAGTCTAATGCATTCTTCAAAGCTAATTGAATCAAATGAAAGTCAAACACATTCAAACCAAGCTTTTTGAATCAAATGAAAGTTAAATGCATTTTAAAAAGCTAATTGAACAAATGAGAGTCAAACACATTCAAAGAAAGCTATTTGAATCAAATGAAAGTCAAATGCTTTTAACAAAGCTAATTGAATCAAATAAAACTCAAATGCATTCAACAAAGGTAATTGAATCAAATGAAAGTGAAACACATTCAATCAAAGCTTTTTGAATCAAATGAAAGTCAAATTCATTCAACAAAGCTAATTGAATCAAATGAATGTCAAATGCATTATTCAAAGCTAATTGAATCAAAAGAAAATTTAACACGATCAAACAAAGCTAATTAAATCAAATGAAAGTCAAACACATTCAAACAAAGCTTTTAAAATCAAATGAAAGTCAAATGCATTCAAAAAAGCTAATTGAATCAAATGAAAGGCAAATGAAATCTACAAAAATTGAATCAAATGAAAGTCAAACACATTCAAACAAAGCTAATTGAATCAAACGAAAGTCTAATGCATTCTACGAAGCTAATTGAATCAGATGAAAGTCAAACACATTCAAACAAAGCTTTTTGATACAAATGAAAGTTAAATGCATTCTACAAAGCTAATTGAATCAAATAAAAGTCAAATGCATTCTACAAAGCTAAGTGAATCAAATGAAAGTCAAACACATTCAATCAAAGTTTTTTGAATCTAGTGAAAGTCAAATACATTCAAAAAAGCTAATTGAATCAAATGAAAGTCAAATGCATTCTACAAAGTGAATTGAATCAAAAGAAAGTTAAACACAATCAAACAAAGCTAACTGAATTAAATGAAAGTCAAACATATTCAAACAAAGCTTTTTGAATCAAATGAAAGTCAAATGCATTCAACGAAGCTAATTGAATCAAATAAAAGTCAAATGCATTCTACGCAGCTAATTGAATCAAATGAAAGTCAAACACATTCAAAAAAAGCTTTTTGAAACAAATGAAAGTCAAATGCATTCAACAAAGCTAATTGAATCAAATAAAAGTCAAATGCATTCTACAAAGCTAATTGAATCAAATGAAAGTGAAACACATTCAAACAAAGATTTTTGAATCAAATGAAAGTCAAAAGCATTCAACAAAGCTAATTAAATCAAATGAAAGTCAAATGCAATCTACAAAAATTGAATTAAATGAAAGTCAAACACATTCAAACAATGCTAATTGAATCAAATGAAAGTCTAATGAATTCTACAAAGCTAATTGAATCAAATGAAAGTCAAACACATTTAAACAAAGTTTTTTTAAACAAATGAAAGTCAAATGCATGCAACAAAGCTAATTGAATCAAATGAAAGTCAAATGCATTCTACAAAGCTAATTGAATCAAATGAAAGTCTAACACATTCAAACATAACTTTTTGAATCAAATGAAAGTCAAATGCTTTCAACAAAGCTAATTGAATCAAATGAAAGTCAAATGCAATCTACAAGGCTAATTGAATCTAATGAATTCAAACACATTCAACCAAAGTTTTTCGAATGATATGAAAGTCAAATACATTCAACAAAGCTAATTGAATTAAATGAAAGTCTAATGCATTCTACGAAGCTAATTGAATCAGATAAAAGTCAAACACGTTCAAACAAAGCTTTTTGATACAAATGAAAGTTAAATGCATTCTACAAAGCTAATTGAATCAAATAAAAGTCAAATGCATTCTACAAAGCTAAGTGAATCAAATGAAAGTCAAACACATTCAATCAAAGTTTTTTGAATCAAGTGAAAGTCAAATACATTCAACAAAGCTAATTGAATCAAATGAAAGTCAAATGCATTCTACAAAGCGAATTGAATCAAAAGAAAGTTAAACACGATCAAACAAAGCTAACTGAATCAAATGAAAGTCAAACATATTCAAACAAAGCTTTTTGAATCAAATGAAAGTCAAAAGAATTCAACGAAGCAAATTGAATCAAATAAAAGTCAAATGCATTCTACAAAGCTAAGTGAATCAATTGAAAGTCAAACACATTCAAAAAAAGCTTTTTGAAACAAATGAAAGTCAAAAGCATTCAACAAAGCTAATTGAATCAAATAAAAGTCAAACACATTCAAACAAAGCTTTTAAAATCAAATGAAAGTCAAATGCATTCAAAAAAGCTAATTGAATCAAATGAAAGTCAAATGAAATCTACAAAAATTAAATCAAATGAAAGTCAAGCACATTCAAACAAAGCTAATTGATTCAAACGAAAGTCTAATGCATTCTACGAAGCTAATTGAATCAGATGAAAGTCAAACTCATTCAAACAAAGCTAATTGAATCAAATGAATGTCTAATGCATTCTACAAACCTAATTGAATCAAATGAAAGTCAAACTCATTCAAACAAAGTTTTTTTAAACAAATGAAAGTCAAATGCATGCAACAAAGCTAATTGAGTCAAATGAAAGTCAAATGCATTCTACAAAGCTATTGAATCAAATGAAAGTCAACTACATTCAAACAAAGTTTTTTTAAACAAATAAAAGTCAAATGCATGCAACAAAGCTAATTGAATCAAATGAAAGTCAAATGCATTCTACAAAGCTAATTGAATCAAATGAAAGTCAAACACATTCAAACAAAGCTTTTTTAATCAAATGAAAGTCAAATGCATTCAAATAAGCTAATTGAATCAAATGAAAGTCAAACACATTCTACAAAGCTAATTGAATCAAATGAAAGTCAAACACATTCAAACATAACTTTTTGAATCAAATGAAAGTCAAATGCTTTCAACAAAGCTAATTGAATCAAATGAAAGTCAAATGCAATCTACAAGGCTAATTGAATCAAATGACTTCAAACACATTCAACCAAAGTTTTTCGAATGATATGAAAGTCAAATACATTCAACAAAGCTAATTGAATTAAATGAAAGTCAAATGCATTCTACAAAGCGAATTGAATCAAAAGAAAGTTAAACACGATCAAACAAAGCTAACTGAATCAAATGAAAGTCAAACATATTCAAACAAAGCTTTTTGAATCAAATGAAAGTCAAATGCATTCAACGAAGCTAATTGAATCAAATAAAAGTCAAATGCATTCTACAAAGCTAATTGAATCAAATGAAAGTCAAACACATTCAAAAAAGCTTTTTGAAACAAATGAAAGTCAAATGCATTCAACAAAGCTAATTGAATCAAATAAAAGTCAAATGCATTCTACAGAGCTAATTGAATCAAATGAAAGTGAAACACATTCAAACAAAGCTTTTTGAATCAAATGAAAGTCAAAAGCATTCAACAAAGCTAATTAAATCAAATGAAAGTCAAATGCAATCTACAAAAATTGAATTAAATGAAAGTCAAACACATTCAAACAAAGCTAATTGAATCAAATGAAAGTCTAATGCATTCTACAACGCTAATTGAATCAAATGAAAGTCAAACACATTCAAACAAAGTTTTTTTAAACAAATGAAAGTCAAATGCATGCAACAAAGCTAATTGAATCAAATGAAAGTCAAATGCATTCGACAAAGCTAATTGAATCAAATGAAAGTCAAACACATTCAAACAAAGCTTTTTTTAATCAAATGAAAGTCAAATGCATTCAACAAAGCTAATTGAATCAAATGAAATTCAAATGCATTCTAAAAGGCTAATTGAATCAAATGAAAGTCAAACACATTCAAACATAGCTTTTTGAATCAAATGAAAGTCAAATGCATTTAAATAAGCTAATTGAATCAAATGAAAGTCAAACACATTCTACAAAGCTAATTGAATCAAATGAAAGTCAAACACATTCAAACATAGCTTTTGAAACAAATGAAAGTCAAATGCATTCAACAAAGCTAATTGAATCAAATGAAAGTCAAATGCAATCTACAAGGCTAATTGAATCAAATGAATTCAAACACATTCAACCAAAGTTTTTCAAATGATATGATGATATGAAAGTTAAATACATTCAACAAAGCTAATTTAATTAAATGAAAGTCGAATGCATTCTACGAAGCTAATTGAATCAGATGAAAGTCAAACACGTTCAAACAAAGCTTTTTGATACAAATGAAAGTTAAATTCATTCTACAAAGCTAATTGAATCAAATAAAAGTCAAATGCATTCTACAAAGCTAAGTGAATCAAATAAAAGTCAAACACATTCAATCAAAGTTTTTTGAATCAAGTGAAAGTCAAATACATTCAACAAAGCTAATTGAATCAAATGAAAGTCAAATGCATTCTACAAAGCGAATTGAATCAAAAGAAAGTTAAACACGATCAAATAAAGCTAACTGAATCAAATGAAAGTCAAACATATTCAAACAAAACTTTTTGAATCAAATGAAAGTCAAAAGCATTCAACGAAGCTAATTGAATCAAATAAAAGTCAAATGCATTCTACAAAGCTAATTGAATCAAATGAAAGTCAAACACATTCAAAAAAAGCTTTTTGAAACAAATGAAAGTCAAATGCATTCAACAAAGCGAATTGAATCAAATAAAAGTCAAACACATTCAAACAAAGCTTTTAAAATCACATGAAAGTCAAATGCATTCAAAAAAGCTAATTGAATCAAATTAAAGTCAAATGAAATCTAGAAAAATTGAATCAAATGAAAGTCAAACACATTCAAACAAAGCTAATTAAATCAAACGAAAGTCTAATGCATTCTACGAAGCTAATTGAATCAGATGAAAGTCAAACACATTCAAACAAAGCTTTTTGATACAAATGAAAGTTAAATGCATTCTACAAAGCTAATTGAATCAAATAAAAGTCAAATGCATTCTACAAAGCTAGTGAATCAAATGAAAGTCAAACACATTCAATCAAAGTTTTTTGATTCAAGTGAAAATAAAATACATTCAACAAAGCTAATTGAATCAAATGAAAGTCAAATGCATTCTACAAAGCGAATTGAATCAAAAGAAAGTTAAACACGATCAAACAAAGCTAACTGAATAAAATGAAAGTCAAACATATTCAAACAAAGCTTTTTGAATCAAATGAAAGTCAAATGCATTCAACGAAGCTAATTGAATAAAATAAAAGTAAAATGCATTCTATAAAGCTAATTGAATCAAATGAAAGTCAAACACATTCAAAAAAAGCTTTTTGAAACAAATGAAAGTCAAATGCATTCAACAAAGCTAATTGAATCAAATAAAAGTCAAATGCATTCTACAAAGCTAATTGAATCAAATGAAAGTGAAACACATTCAAACAAAGATTTTTGAATCAAATGAAAGTCAAAAGCATTCAACAAAGCTAATTGAATCAAATGAAAGTCAAATGCAATCTACAAAAATTGAATTAAATGAAAGTCAAACACATTCAAACAAAGCTAATTGAATCAAATGAAAGTCTAATGCATTCTACAAAGCTAATTGAATCAAATGAAAGTCAAACACATTCAAACAAAGTTTTTTGAAACAAATAAAAGTCAAATGCATGCAACAAAGCTAATTGAATCAAATGAAAGTCAAATGCATTCTACAAAGCTAATTGAATCAAATGAAAGTCAAACACATTCAAACATAGCTTTTTGAATCAAATGAAAGTCAAATGCATTCAAATAAGCTAATTGAATCAAATGAAAGTCAAACACATTCTACAAAGCTAATTGAATCAAATGAAAGTCAAACACATTCAAACATAGCTTTTTGAAACAAATGAAAGTCAAATGCATTCAACAAAGCTAATTGAATCAAATGAAAGTCAAATGCAATCTACAAGGCTAATTGAATCAAATGAATTCAAACACATTCAACCAAAGTTTTTCAAATGATATGATGATATGAAAGTTAAATACATTCAACAAAGCTAATTTAATTAAATGAAAGTCGAATGCATTCTACGAAGCTAATTGAATCAGATGAAAGTCAAACACGTTCAAACAAAGCTTTTTGATACAAATGAAAGTAAAATGCATTCTACAAAGCTAATTGAATCAAATAAAAGTCAAATGCATTCTACAAAGCTAAGTGAATCAAATAAAAGTCAAACACATTCAATCAAAGTTTTTTGAATCAAGTGAAAGTCAAATACATTCAACAAAGCTAATTGAATCAAATGAAAGTCAAATGCATTCTACAAAGCGAATTGAATCAAAAGAAAGTTAAACACGATCAAATAAAGCTAACTGAATCAAATGAAAGTCAAACATATTCAAACAAAACTTTTTGAATCAAATGAAAGTCAAAAGCATTCAACGAAGCTAATTGAATCAAATAAAAGTCAAATGCATTCTACAAAGCTAATTGAATCAAATGAAAGTCAAACACATTCAAAAAAAGCTTTTTGAAACAAATGAAAGTCAAATGCATTCAACAAAGCGAATTGAATCAAATAAAAGTCAAACACATTCAAACAAAGCTTTTAAAATCACATGAAAGTCAAATGCATTCAAAAAAGCTAATTGAATCAAATGAAAGTCAAACACATTCAAACATAGCTTTTTGAATCAAATGAAAGTCAAATGCATTTAAATAAGCTAATTGAATCAAATGAAAGTCAAACACATTCTACAAAGCTAATTGAATCAAATGAAAGTCAAACACATTCAAACATAGCTTTTTGAAACAAATGAAAGTCAAATGCATTCAACAAAGCTAATTCAATCAAATGAAAGTCAAATGCAATCTACAAGGCTAATTGAATCAAATGAATTCAAACACATTCAACCAAAGTTTTTCAAATGATATGATGATATGAAAGTTAAATACATTCAACAAAGCTAATTTAATTAAATGAAAGTCGAATGCATTCTACGAAGCTAATTGAATCAGATGAAAGTCAAACACGTTCAAACAAAGCTTTTTGATACAAATGAAAGTTAAATGCATTCTACAAAGCTAATTGAATCAAATAAAAGTCAAATGCATTCTACAAAGCTAAGTGAATCAAATAAAAGTCAAACACATTCAATCAAAGTTTTTTGAATCAAGTGAAAGTCAAATACATTCAACAAAGCTAATTGAATCAAATGAAAGTCAAATGCATTCTACAAAGCGAATTGAATCAAAAGAAAGTTAAACACGATCAAATAAAGCTAACTGAATCAAATGAAAGTCAAACATATTCAAACAAAACTTTTTGAATCAAATGAAAGTCAAAAGCATTCAACGAAGCTAATTGAATCAAATAAAAGTCAAATGCATTCTACAAAGCTAATTGAATCAAATGAAAGTCAAACACGTTCAAAAAAAGCTTTTTGAAACAAATGAAAGTCAAATGCATTCAACAAAGCGAATTGAATCAAATAAAAGTCAAACACATTCAAACAAAGCTTTTAAAATCACATGAAAGTCAAATGTATTCAAAAAAGCTAATTGAATCAAATCAAAGTCAAATGAAATCTAGAAAAATTGAATCAAATGAAAGTCAAACACATTCAAACAAAGCTAATTAAATCAAACGAAAGTCTAATGCATTCTACGAAGCTAATTGAATCAGATGAAAGTCAAACACATTCAAACAAAGCTTTTTGACACAAATGAAAGTTAAATGCATTCTACAAAGCTAATTGAATCAAATAAAAGTCAAATGCATTCTACAAAGCTAGTGAATCAAATGAAAGTCAAACACATTCAATCAAAGTTTTTTGATTCAAGTGAAAATCAAATACATTCAACAAAGCTAATTGAATCAAATGAAAGTCAAATGCATTCTACAAAGCGAATTGAATCAAAAGAAAGTTAAACACGATCAAACAAAGCTAACTGAATAAAATGAAAGTCAAACATATTCAAACAAAGCTTTTTGAATCAAATGAAAGTCAAATGCATTCAACGAAGCTAATTGAATAAAATAAAAGTCAAATGCATTCTACAAAGCTAATTGAATCAAATGAAAGTCAAACACATTCAAAAAAAGCTTTTTGAAACAAATGAAAGTCAAATGCATTCAACAAAGCGAATTGAATCAAATAAAAGTCAAACACATTCAAACAAAGCTTTTAAAATCACATGAAAGTCAAATGCATTCAAAAAAGCTAATTGAATCAAATGAAAGTCAAACACATTCAAACATAGCTTTTTGAATCAAATGAAAGTCAAATGCATTTAAATAAGCTAATTGAATCAAATGAAAGTCAAACACATTCTACAAAGCTAATTGAATCAAATGAAAGTCAAACACAATCAAACATAGCTTTTTGAAACAAATGAAAGTCAAATGCATTCAACAAAGCTAATTCAATCAAATGAAAGTCAAATGCAATCTACAAGGCTAATTGAATCAAATGAATTCAAACACATTCAACCAAAGTTTTTCAAATGACATGATGATATGAAAGTTAAATACATTCAACAAAGCTAATTTAATTAAATGAAAGTCGAATGCATTCTACGAAGCTAATTGAATCAGATGAAAGTCAAACACGTTCAAACAAAGCTTTTTGATACAAATGAAAGTTAAATGCATTCTACAAAGCTAATTGAATCAAATAAAAGTCAAATGCATTCTACAAAGCTAAGTGAATCAAATAAAAGTCAAACACATTCAATCAAAGTTTTTTGAATCAAGTGAAAGTCAAATACATTCAACAAAGCTAATTGAATCAAATGAAAGTCAAATGCATTCTACAAAGCGAATTGAATCAAAAGAAAGTTAAACACGATCAAATAAAGCTAACTGAATCAAATGAAAGTCAAACATATTCAAACAAAACTTTTTGAATCAAATGAAAGTCAAAAGCATTCAACGAAGCTAATTGAATCAAATAAAAGTCAAATGCATTCTACAAAGCTAATTGAATCAAATGAAAGTCAAACACGTTCAAAAAAAGCTTTTTGAAACAAATGAAAGTCAAATGCATTCAACAAAGCGAATTGAATCAAATAAAAGTCAAACACATTCAAACAAAGCTTTTAAAATCACATGAAAGTCAAATGTATTCAAAAAAGCTAATTGAATCAAATCAAAGTCAAATGAAATCTAGAAAAATTGAATCAAATGAAAGTCAAACACATTCAAACAAAGCTAATTAAATCAAACGAAAGTCTAATGCATTCTACGAAGCTAATTGAATCAGATGAAAGTCAAACACATTCAAACAAAGCTTTTTGATACAAATGAAAGTTAAATGCATTCTACAAAGCTAATTGAATCAAATAAAAGTCAAATGCATTCTACAAAGCTAGTGAATCAAATGAAAGTCAAACACATTCAATCAAAGTTTTTTGATTCAAGTGAAAATCAAATACATTCAACAAAGCTAATTGAATCAAATGAAAGTCAAATGCATTCTACAAAGCGAATTGAATCAAAAGAAAGTTAAACACGATCAAACAAAGCTAACTGAATAAAATGAAAGTCAAACATATTCAAACAAAGCTTTTTGAATCAAATGAAAGTCAAATGCATTCAACGAAGCTAATTGAATAAAATGAAAGTCAAACACATTCAAACATAACTTTTTGAATCAAATGAAAGTCAAATGCTTTCAACAAAGCTAATTGAATCAAATGAAAGTCAAATGCAATCTACAAGGCTAATTGAATCAAATGAATTCAAACACATTCAACCAAAGTTTTTCAAATGATATGATGATACGAAAGTCAAATACATTCAACAAAGCTAATTTAATTAAATGAAAGTCTAATGCATTCTACGAAGCTAATTGAATCAGATGAAAGTCAAACACGTTCAAACAAAGCTTTTTGATACAAATGAAAGTTAAATGCATTCTACAAAGCTAATTGAATAAAATAAAAGTCAAATGCATTCTACAAATCTAAGTGAATCAAATGAAAGTCAAACACATTCAATCAAAGTTTTTTGAATCAAGTGAAATTCAAATACATTCAACAAAGCTAATTGAACAAATGAAAGTCAAATGCATTCTACAAAGCGAATTGAATCAAAAGAAAGTTAAACACGATCAAACAAAGCTAACTGAATCAAATGAAAGTCAAACATATTCAAACAAAACTTTTTGAATCAAATGAAAGTCAAAAGCATTCAACGAAGCTAATTGAATCAAATAAAAGTCAAATGCATTCTACAAAGCTAATTGAATCAAATGAAAGTCAAACACATTTTAAAAAAGCTTTTTGAAACAAATGAAAGTCAAATGCATTCACCAAAGCGAATTGAATCAAATAAAAGTCAAACACATTCAAACAAAGCTTTTAAAATCAAATGAAAGTCAAATGCATTCAAAAAAGCTAATTGAATCAAATGAAAGTCAAATGAAATCTACAAAAATTGAATCAAATGAAAGTCAAACACATTCAAACAAAGCTAATTAAATCAAACGAAAGTCTAATGCATTCTACGAAGCTAATTAAATCAGATGAAAGTCAAACACATTCAAACAAAGCTTTTTGATACAAATGAAAGTTAAATGCATTCTACAAAGCTAATTGAATCAAATAAAAGTCAAATGCATTCTACAAAGCTAGTGAATCAAATGAAAGTCAAACACATTCAATCAAAGTTTTTTGATTCAAGTGAAAATAAAATACATTCAACAAAGCTAATTGAATCAAATGAAAGTCAAATGCATTCTACAAAGCGAATTGAATCAAAAGAAAGTTAAACACGATCAAACAAAGCTAACTGAATAAAATGAAAGTCAAACATATTCAAACAAAGCTTTTTGAATCAAATGAAAGTCAAATGCATTCAACGAAGCTAATTGAATAAAATAAAAGTAAAATGCATTCTATAAAGCTAATTGAATCAAATGAAAGTCAAACACATTCAAAAAAAGCTTTTTGAAACAAATGAAAGTCAAATGCATTCAACAAAGCTAATTGAATCAAATAAAAGTCAAATGCATTCTACAAAGCTAATTGAATCAAATGAAAGTGAAACACATTCAAACAAAGATTTTTGAATCAAATGAAAGTCAAAAGCATTCAACAAAGCTAATTGAATCAAATGAAAGTCAAATGCAATCTACAAAAATTGAATTAAATGAAAGTCAAACACATTCAAACAAAGCTAATTGAATCAAATGAAAGTCTAATGCATTCTACAAAGCTAATTGAATCAAATGAAAGTCAAACACATTCAAACAAAGTTTTTTGAAACAAATAAAAGTCAAATGCATGCAACAAAGCTAATTGAATCAAATGAAAGTCAAATGCATTCTACAAAGCTAATTGAATCAAATGAAAGTCAAACACATTCAAACATAGCTTTTTGAATCAAATGAAAGTCAAATGCATTCAAATAAGCTAATTGAATCAAATGAAAGTCAAACACATTCTACAAAGCTAATTGAATCAAATGAAAGTCAAACACATTCAAACATAGCTTTTTGAAACAAATGAAAGTCAAATGCATTCAACAAAGCTAATTGAATCAAATGAAAGTCAAATGCAATCTACAAGGCTAATTGAATCAAATGAATTCAAACACATTCAACCAAAGTTTTTCAAATGATATGATGATATGAAAGTTAAATACATTCAACAAAGCTAATTTAATTAAATGAAAGTCGAATGCCTTCTACGAAGCTAATTGAATCAGATGAAAGTCAAACACGTTCAAACAAAGCTTTTTGATACAAATGAAAGTTAAATGCATTCTACAAAGCTAATTGAATCAAATAAAAGTCAAATGCATTCTACAAAGCTAAGTGAATCAAATAAAAGTCAAACACATTCAATCAAAGTTTTTTGAATCAAGTGAAAGTCAAATACATTCAACAAAGCTAATTGAATCAAATGAAAGTCAAATGCATTCTACAAAGCGAATTGAATCAAAAGAAAGTTAAACACGATCAAATAAAGCTAACTGAATCAAATGAAAGTCAAACATATTCAAACAAAACTTTTTGAATCAAATGAAAGTCAAAAGCATTCAACGAAGCTAATTGAATCAAATAAAAGTCAAATGCATTCTACAAAGCTAATTAAATCAAATGAAAGTCAAACACGTTCAAAAAAAGCTTTTTGAAACAAATGAAAGTCAAATGCATTCAACAAAGCGAATTGAATCAAATAAAAGTCAAACACATTCAAACAAAGCTTTTTGAAACAAATGAAAGTCAAATGCATTCAACAAAGCGAATTGAATCAAATAAAAGTCAAACACATTCAAACAAAGCTTTTAAAATCACATGAAAGTCAAATGCATTCAAAAAAGCTAATTGAATCAAATGAAAGTCAAACACATTCAAACATAGCTTTTTGAATCAAATGAAAGTCAAATGCATTTAAATAAGCTAATTGAATCAAATGAAAGTCAAACACATTCTACAAAGCTAATTGAATCAAATGAAAGTCAAACACATTCAAACATAGCTTTTTGAAACAAATGAAAGTCAAATGCATTCAACAAAGCTAATTCAATCAAATGAAAGTCAAATGCAATCTACAAGGCTAATTGAATCAAATGAATTCAAACACATTCAACCAAAGTTTTTCAAATGATATGATGATATGAAAGTTAAATACATTCAACAAAGCTAATTTAATTAAATGAAAGTCGAATGCCTTCTACGAAGCTAATTGAATCAGATGAAAGTCAAACACGTTCAAACAAAGCTTTTTGATACAAATGAAAGTTAAATGCATTCTACAAAGCTAATTGAATCAAATAAAAGTCAAATGCATTCTACAAAGCTAAGTGAATCAAATAAAAGTCAAACACATTCAATCAAAGTTTTTTGAATCAAGTGAAAGTCAAATACATTCAACAAAGCTAATTGAATCAAATGAAAGTCAAATGCATTCTACAAAGCGAATTGAATCAAAAGAAAGTTAAACACGATCAAATAAAGCTAACTGAATCAAATGAAAGTCAAACATATTCAAACAAAACTTTTTGAATCAAATGAAAGTCAAAAGCATTCAACGAAGCTAATTGAATCAAATAAAAGTCAAATGCATTCTACAAAGCTAATTAAATCAAATGAAAGTCAAACACGTTCAAAAAAAGCTTTTTGAAACAAATGAAAGTCAAATGCATTCAACAAAGCGAATTGAATCAAATAAAAGTCAAACACATTCAAACAAAGCTTTTAAAATCACATGAAAGTCAAATGTATTCAAAAAAGCTAATTGAATCAAATCAAAGTCAAATGAAATCTAGAAAAATTGAATCAAATGAAAGTCAAACACATTCAAACAAAGCTAATTAAATCAAACGAAAGTCTAATGCATTCTACGAAGCTAATTGAATCAGATGAAAGTCAAACACATTCAAACAAAGCTTTTTGATACAAATGAAAGTTAAATGCATTCTACAAAGCTAATTGAATCAAATAAAAGTCAAATGCATTCTACAAAGCTAGTGAATCAAATGAAAGTCAAACACATTCAATCAAAGTTTTTTGATTCAAGTGAAAATCAAATACATTCAACAAAGCTAATTGAATCAAATGAAAGTCAAATGCATTCTACAAAGCGAATTGAATCAAAAGAAAGTTAAACACGATCAAACAAAGCTAACTGAATAAAATGAAAGTCAAACATATTCAAACAAAGCTTTTTGAATCAAATGAAAGTCAAATGCATTCAACGAAGCTAATTGAATAAAATAAAAGTCAAATGCATTCTACAAAGCTAATTGAATCAAATGAAAGTCAAACACATTCAAAAATAGCTTTTTTAAACAAATG
The DNA here is from genome assembly GCF_001683475.1 of Chenopodium quinoa. NCBI lineage: Eukaryota > Viridiplantae > Streptophyta > Magnoliopsida > Caryophyllales > Amaranthaceae > Chenopodium > Chenopodium quinoa. Next base: position 29,358 of record NW_018744236.1, on the reverse strand, counting down.
AAAGTCAAATGCATTCAACAAAGCTAATTTAATCAAATAAAAGTCAAATGCATTCTACAAAGCTAATTGAATCAAATGAAAGTGAAACACATTCAAACAAAGATTTTTGAATCAAATGAAAGTCAAAAGCATTCAACAAAGCTAATTGAATCAAATGAAAGTCAAATGCAATCTACAAAAATTGAATTAAATGAAAGTCAAACACATTCAAACAAAGATAATTGAATCATATGAAAGTCTAATGCATTCTACAAAGCTAATTGAATCAAATGAAAGTCAAACACATTCAAACAAAGCTAATTGAATTAAATGAAAGTCTAATGCATTCTACGAAGCTAATTGAATCAAATTAAAGTCAAACACGTTCAAACAAAGCTTTTTGATACAAATGAAAGTTAAATGCATTCTACAAAGATAATTGAATCAAATAAAAGTCAAATGCATTCTACAAAGCTAAGTGAATCAAATGAAAGTCAAACACATTCAATCAAAGTTTTTTGAATTAAGTGAAAGTCAAATACATTCAACAAAGCTAATTGAATCAAATGAAAGTCAAATGCATTCTAAAAAGCGAATTGAATCAAAAGAAAGTTAAACACGATCAAACAAAGTTAACCGAATCAAATGAAAGTCAAACATATTCAAACAAAGCTTTTTGAATTAAATGAAAGTCAAATGCATTCAACGAAGCTAATTGAATCAAATAAAAGTCAAATGCATTCTACAAAGCTAATTGAATCAAATGAAAGTCAAACACATTCAAAAAAAGCTTTTTAAAACAAATGAAAGTCAAATGCATTCAAACAAAGCTAATTGAATCAAATGAAAGTCTAATGCATTCTACAAAGCTAATTTAATCAAATGAAAGTCAAACACATTCAAACAAAGTTTTTTTAAACGAATGAAAGTCAAATGCATGCAACAAAGCTAATTGAATCAAATGAAAGTCAAATGCATTCTACAAAGCTAATTGAATCAAATGAAAGTCAAACACATTCAAACATAACTTTTTGAATCAAATGAAAGTCAAATGCTTTCAACAAAGCTAATTGAATCAAATGAAAGTCAAATGCAATCTACAAGGCTAATTGAATCAAATGAATTCAAACACATTCAACCAAAGTTGTTCAAATGATATGATGATACGAAAGTCAAATACATTCAACAAAGCTAATTTAATTAAATGAAAGTCTAATGCATTCTACGAAGCTAATTGAATCAGATGAAAGTCAAACACGTTCAAACAAAGCTTTTTGATACAAATGAAAGTTAAATGCATTCTACAAAGCTAATTGAATAAAATAAAAGTCAAATGCATTCTACAAATCTAAGTGAATCAAATGAAAGTCAAACACATTCAATCAAAGTTTTTTGAATCAAGTGAAATTCAAATACATTCAACAAAGCTAATTGAACATATGAAAGTCAAATGCATTCTACAAAGCGAATTGAATCAAAAGAAAGTTAAACACGATCAAACAAAGCTAACTGAATCAAATGAAAGTCAAACATATTCAAACAAAACTTTTTGAATCAAATGAAAGTCAAAAGCATTCAACGAAGCTAATTGAATCAAATAAAAGTCAAATGCATTCTACAAAGCTAATTGAATCTAATGAAAGTCAAACACATTTAAAAAAAGCTTTTTGAAACAAATGAAAGTCAAATGCATTCACCAAAGCGAATTGAATCAAATAAAAGTCAAACACATTCAAACAAAGCTTTTAAAATCAAATGAAAGTCAAATGCATTCAAAAAAGCTAATTGAATCAAATGAAAGTCAAATGAAATCTACAAAAATTGAATCAAATGAAAGTCAAACACATTCAAACAAAGCTAATTAAATCAAACGAAAGTCTAATGCATTCTACGAAGCTAATTGAATCAGATGAAAGTCAAACACATTCAAACAAAGCTTTTTGATACAAATGAAAGTTAAATGCATTCTACAAAGCTAATTGAATCAAATAAAAGTCAAATGCATTCTACAAAGCTAGTGAATCAAATGAAAGTCAAACACATTCAATCAAAGTTTTTTGATTCAAGTGAAAATAAAATACATTCAACAAAGCTAATTGAATCAAATGAAAGTCAAATGCATTCTACAAAGCGAATTGAATCAAAAGAAAGTTAAACACGATCAAACAAAGCTAACTGAATAATTTGAAAGTCAAACATATTCAAACAAAGCTTTTTGAATCAAATGAAAGTCAAATGCATTCAACGAAGCTAATTGAATAAAATAAAAGTCAAATGCATTCTACAAAGCTAATTGAATCAAATGAAAGTCAAACACATTCAAAAAAAGCTTTTTGAAACAAATGAAAGTCAAATGCATTCAACAAAGCTAATTGAATCAAATGAAAGTCAAATGCAATCTACAAGGCTAATTGAATCAAATGAATTCAAACACATTCAACCAAAGTTTTTCAAATGATATGATGATATGAAAGTTAAATACATTCAACAAAGCTAATTTAATTAAATGAAAGTTGAATGCATTCTACGAAGCTAATTGAATCAGATGAAAGTCAAACACGTTCAAACAAAGCTTTTTGATACAAATGAAAGTTAAATGCATTCTACAAAGCTAATTGAATCAAATAAAAGTCAAATGCATTCTACAAAGCTAAGTGAATCAAATAAAAGTCAAACACATTCAATCAAAGTTTTTTGAATCAAGTGAAAGTCAAATACATTCAACAAAGCTAATTGAATCAAATGAAAGTCAAATGCATTCTACAAAGCGAATTGAATCAAAAGAAAGTTAAACACGATCAAATAAAGCTAACTGAATCAAATGAAAGTCAAACATATTCAAACAAAACTTTTTGAATCAAATGAAAGTCAAAAGCATTCAACGAAGCTAATTGAATCAAATAAAAGTCAAATGCATTCTACAAAGCTAATTGAATCAAATGAAAGTCAAACACATTCAAAAAAAGCTTTTTGAAACAAATGAAAGTCAAATGCATTCAACAAAGCGAATTGAATCAAATAAAAGTCAAACACATTCAAACAAAGCTTTTAAAATCACATGAAAGTCAAATGCATTCAAAAAAGCTAATTGAATCAAATGAAAGTCAAACACATTCAAACATAGCTTTTTGAATCAAATGAAAGTCAAATGCATTTAAATAAGCTAATTGAATCAAATGAAAGTCAAACACATTCTACAAAGCTAATTGAATCAAATGAAAGTCAAACACATTCAAACATAGCTTTTTGAAACAAATGAAAGTCAAATGCATTCAACAAAGCTAATTCAATCAAATGAAAGTCAAATGCAATCTACAAGGCTAATTGAATCAAATGAATTCAAACACATTCAACCAAAGTTTTTCAAATGATATGATGATATGAAAGTTAAATACATTCAACAAAGCTAATTTAATTAAATGAAAGTCGAATGCATTCTACGAAGCTAATTGAATCAGATGAAAGTCAAACACGTTCAAACAAAGCTTTTTGATACAAATGAAAGTTAAATGCATTCTACAAAGCTAATTGAATCAAATAAAAGTCAAATGCATTCTACAAAGCTAAGTGAATCAAATAAAAGTCAAACACATTCAATCAAAGTTTTTTGAATCAAGTGAAAGTCAAATACATTCAACAAAGCTAATTGAATCAAATGAAAGTCAAATGCATTCTACAAAGCGAATTGAATCAAAAGAAAGTTAAACACGATCAAATAAAGCTAACTGAATCAAATGAAAGTCAAACATATTCAAACAAAACTTTTTGAATCAAATGAAAGTCAAAAGCATTCAACGAAGCTAATTGAATCAAATAAAAGTCAAATGCATTCTACAAAGCTAATTGAATCAAATGAAAGTCAAACACGTTCAAAAAAAGCTTTTTGAAACAAATGAAAGTCAAATGCATTCAACAAAGCGAATTGAATCAAATAAAAGTCAAACACATTCAAACAAAGCTTTTAAAATCACATGAAAGTCAAATGTATTCAAAAAAGCTAATTGAATCAAATCAAAGTCAAATGAAATCTAGAAAAATTGAATCAAATGAAAGTCAAACACATTCAAACAAAGCTAATTAAATCAAACGAAAGTCTAATGCATTCTACGAAGCTAATTGAATCAGATGAAAGTCAAACACATTCAAACAAAGCTTTTTGATACAAATGAAAGTTAAATGCATTCTACAAAGCTAATTGAATCAAATAAAAGTCAAATGCATTCTACAAAGCTAGTGAATCAAATGAAAGTCAAACACATTCAATCAAAGTTTTTTGATTCAAGTGAAAATCAAATACATTCAACAAAGCTAATTGAATCAAATGAAAGTCAAATGCATTCTACAAAGCGAATTGAATCAAAAGAAAGTTAAACACGATCAAACAAAGCTAACTGAATAAAATGAATGTCAAACATATTCAAACAAAGCTTTTTGAATCAAATGAAAGTCAAATGCATTCAACGAAGCTAATTGAATAAAATAAAAGTCAAATGCATTCTACAAAGCTAATTGAATCAAATGAAAGTCAAACACATTCAAAAATAGCTTTTTGAAACAAATGAAAGTCAAATGCATTCAACAAAGCTAATTTAATCAAATAAAAGTCAAATGCATTCTACAAAGCTAATTGAATCAAATGAAAGTGAAACACATTCAAACAAAGATTTTTGAATCAAATGAAAGTTAAAAGCATTCAACAAAGCTAATTGAATCAAATGAAAGTCAAATGCAATCTACAAAAATTGAATTAAATGAAAGTCAAACACATTCAAACAAAGATAATTGAATCAAATGAAAGTCTAATGCATTCTACAAAGCTAATTGAATCAAATGAAAGTCAAACACATTCAAACAAAGCTAATTGAATTAAATGAAAGTCTAATGCATTCTACGAAGCTAATTGAATCAAATGAAAGTCAAACACGATCAAACAAAGCTTTTTGATACAAATGAAAGTTAAATGCATTCTACAAAGATAATTGAATCAAATAAAAGTCAAATGCATTCTACAAAGCTAAGTGAATCAAATGAAAGTCAAACACATTCAATCAAAGTTTTTTGAATTAAGTGAAAGTCAAATACATTCAACAAAGCTAATTGAATCAAATGAAAGTCAAATGCATTCTAAAAAGCGAATTGAATCAAAAGAAAGTTAAACACGATCAAACAAAGTTAACCGAATCAAATGAAAGTCAAACATATTCAAACAAAGCTTTTTGAATTAAATGAAAGTCAAATGCATTCAACGAAGCTAATTGAATCAAATAAAAGTCAAATGCATTCTACAAAGCTAATTGAATCAAATGAAAGTCAAACACATTCAAAAAAAGCTTTTTAAAACAAATGAAAGTCAAATGCATTCAAACAAAGCTAATTGAATCAAATGAAAGTCTAATGCATTCTACAAAGCTAATTTAATCAAATGAAAGTCAAACACATTCAAACAAAGTTTTTTTAAACGAATGAAAGTCAAATGCATGCAACAAAGCTAATTGAATCAAATGAAAGTCAAATGCATTCTACAAAGCTAATTGAATCAAATGAAAGTCAAACACATTCAAACATAACTTTTTGAATCAAATGAAAGTCAAATGCTTTCAACAAAGCTAATTGAATCAAATGAAAGTCAAATGCAATCTACAAGGCTAATTGAATCAAATGAATTCAAACACATTCAACCAAAGTTGTTCAAATGATATGATGATACGAAAGTCAAATACATTCAACAAAGCTAATTTAATTAAATGAAAGTCTAATGCATTCTACGAAGCTAATTGAATCAGATGAAAGTCAAACACGTTCAAACAAAGCTTTTTGATACAAATGAAAGTTAAATGCATTCTACAAAGCTAATTGAATAAAATAAAAGTCAAATGCATTCTACAAATCTAAGTGAATCAAATGAAAGTCAAAAACATTCAATCAAAGTTTTTTGAATCAAGTGAAATTCAAATACATTCAACAAAGCTAATTGAACATATGAAAGTCAAATGCATTCTACAAAGCGAATTGAATCAAAAGAAAGTTAAACACGATCAAACAAAGCTAACTGAATCAAATGAAAGTCAAACATATTCAAACAAAACTTTTTGAATCAAATGAAAGTCAAAAGCATTCAACGAAGCTAATTGAATCAAATAAAAGTCAAATGCATTCTACAAAGCTAATTGAATCTAATGAAAGTCAAACACATTTAAAAAAAGCTTTTTGAAACAAATGAAAGTCAAATGCATTCACCAAAGCGAATTGAATCAAATAAAAGTCAAACACATTCAAACAAAGCTTTTAAAATCAAATGAAAGTCAAATGCATTCAAAAAAGCTAATTGAATCAAATGAAAGTCAAATGAAATCTACAAAAATTGAATCAAATGAAAGTCAAACACATTCAAACAAAGCTAATTAAATCAAACGAAAGTCTAATGCATTCTACGAAGCTAATTGAATCAGATGAAAGTCAAACACATTCAAACAAAGCTTTTTGATACAAATGAAAGTTAAATGCATTCTACAAAGCTAATTGAATCAAATAAAAGTCAAATGCATTCTACAAAGCTAGTGAATCAAATGAAAGTCAAACACATTCAATCAAAGTTTTTTGATTCAAGTGAAAATAAAATACATTCAACAAAGCTAATTGAATCAAATGAAAGTCAAATGCATTCTACAAAGCGAATTGAATCAAAAGAAAGTTAAACACGATCAAACAAAGCTAACTGAATAATTGGAAAGTCAAACATATTCAAACAAAGCTTTTTGAATCAAATGAAAGTCAAATGCATTCAACGAAGCTAATTGAATAAAATAAAAGTCAAATGCATTCTACAAAGCTAATTGAATCAAATGAAAGTCAAACACATTCAAAAAAAGCTTTTTGAAACAAATGAAAGTCAAATGCATTCAACAAAGCTAATTGAATCAAATAAAAGTCAAATGCATTCTACAAAGCTAATTGAATCAAATGAAAGTGAAACACATTCAAACAAAGATTTTTGAATCAAATGAAAGTCAAAAGCATTCATCAAAGCTAATTGAATCAAATGAAAGTCAAATGCAATCTACAAAAATTGAATTAAATGAAAGTCAAACACATTCAAACAAAGCTAATTGAATCAAATGAAAGTCTAATGCATTCTACAAAGCTAATTGAATCAAATGAAAGTCAAACACATTCAAACAAAGTTTTTTGAAACAAATAAAAGTCAAATGCATGCAACAAAGCTAATTGAATCAAATGAAAGTCAAATGCATTCTACAAAGCTAATTGAATCAAATGAAAGTCAAACACATTCAAACAAAGCTATTTTAATCAAATGAAAGTCAAATGCATTCAACAAAGCTAATTGAATCAAATGAAATTCAAATCCATTCTAAAAGGCTAATTGAATCAAATGAAAGTCAAACACATTTAAACATAGCTTTTTGAATCAAATGAAAGTCAAATGCATTCAAATAAGGTAATTGAATCAAATGAAAGTCAAACACATTCTACAAAGCTAATTGAATCAAATGAAAGTCAAACACATTCAAACATAGCTTTTTGAATCAAATGAAAGTCAAATGCTTTCAACAAAGCTAATTGAATAAAATGAAAGTCAAATGCAATCTACAAGGCTAATTGAATCAAACGAATTCAAACACATTCAACCAAAGTTTTTCAAATGATATGAAAGTCAAATACATTCAACAAAGCTAATTGAATTAAATGAAAGTCAAATGCGTTCTTCAAAGCTAATTGAATCAAATGAAAGTCAAACACATTCAAACCAAGCTTTTTGAATCAAATGAAAGTTAAATGCATTCTAAAAAGCTAACAAATGAGAGTCAAACACATTCAAAGAAAGCTTTTTGAATCAAATGAAAGTCAAATGCTTTTAACAAAGCTAATTGAATCAAATAAAACTCAAATGCATTCAACAAAGGTAATTGAATCAAATGAAAGTGAAACACATTCAATCAAAGCTTTTTGAATCAAATGAAAGTCAAATTCATTCAACAAAGCTAATTGAACCAAATGAAAGTCAAATGCATTATTCAAAGCTAATTGAATCAAAAGAAAATTTAACACGATCAAACAAAGCTAATTGAATCAAATGAAAGTCAAACACATTCAAACAAAGCTTTTAAAATCAAATGAAAGTCAAATGCATTCAAAAAAGCTAATTGAATCAAATGAAAGTCAAATGAAATCTACAAAAATTGAATCAAATGAAAGTCAAACACATTCAAACAAAGCTAATTGAATCAAACAAAAGTCTAATGCATTCTACAAAGCTAATTGAATCAGATGAAAGTCAAACACATTCAAACAAAGCTTTTTGATAAAAATGAAAGTTAAATGCATTCTACAAAGCTAATTGAATCAAATAAAAGTCAAATGTGATTAGGGGATTTTGCTCCCACCAATCGGAATGCGCCACGTGGGCCAATCAGGTCCTGCCAAGTGTCCCCAGTTGGAACTGTCAGGGCATGCCACGTGGCACGCGCTTATTCGTCCACCTTGGACCTGTTATGTCATGACATGTGGCAAGCTCCATGCCTAATGGAGAAACCGGCCACCCAGGCCCAACTTCCGAGGGAAGCCCAATCAGCCCTAGGTTAACCTAAACCTAGGATGGGCACGTTTCCCAAGGTTATAAATACCTCCCTTAATCCTCATTTAGGGGGAAAAAACGAAAAACACATTAATTACACACAGTAATCACCGGCTGATCTCGCTAACAAAGCAGATTACCTACATTAAACACTCTCACCTAGAGAGACCCAATCACTTTAATTTCCGCATTAATTACTCCTTAATCAAGTACTAACTTGACCGTTGGAGGCGGAGCTCCCAGGAGTCTCCGTTATTTTGCAGGTACAGGCGTCCGGTTCCAGTCTCGGAATTGTAACTCTCCCGCAGGACATCAGAAAACCCCGAAACATTTGGCGCCGTCTGTGGGGAGAGTACTTCTGAGATGGCATCTGTTTCGGGGTTTTCTGATGTCCTGCGGGAGAGTTACAATTCCGAGACTGGAACCGGACGCCTGTACCTGCAAAATAACGGAGACTCCTGTGAGCTCCGCCTCTAACGGTCAAGTTAGTACCTGATTAAGGAGTAATTAATGCGGAAATTAAAGTAATAAGGTCTCTCTAGGTGAGAGTGTTTAATGTAGGTAATTTGCTTTGTTAGCGAGATCAGCCGGTTATTAGTGTGTTCCGTAATGTTTTTCGCGTGTCCCCTTAATGAGGATTAAGGGAGGTATTTATAACCTTGGGAAACGTGTCCATCCTAGGTTTAGGTAAACCTAGGGCTGATTGGGCTTCCCTCGGAAGTTGGGCCTGGGTGGCCGGGTTCTCCATTAGGCATGGAGTATGCCACATGTCGTGACATAACAGGTCCAAGGTGGACGAATAAGCGCGTGCCACGTGGCAAGTCCTGACAGTTCCAAGTAGGAGACACTTGGCAGGACCTGATTGGTCCACTTGGCGAATTCCGATTGGTGGGAGCAAAATCCCCTAATCATTTGCCCCTCACAGGTGGCACGTGACTGGTCACGTGTTACCTGTGACAGGTGTCGCACAGTAACGGGCGACGACCTGCTACAGGTGTTAGTCGGCGAAAGGACGAGAGATTTTCCCGCCCAAATTTTGAATTCTGGAAGTGACCCTTCGCCTATATAAGGGAGAGTTGCCTTGAGTCATTTTCACACTTTGAGAAATATTTGAGAACATTCGGACCCCTGAACTTGCTCTGACATTTTGGACTTTTTCTGCCTACCGCCTGTTCTGACAAGCCGACTACGCAGGATTTTCAGAACTTCATCAACCGTCACTCGTTCAGGTAACTCAGTTCTCTTACTCTTAATTTTCTTTTTATTTTCTGAAATGGCACCACGGAAGCACACGACACGACCTAGGTTAGTGATCAGCCGGTCACCGGGGACGGCTGAATCTAGGACTAGGAGTGCCGCCTGCCCTTTTCCGGACCCATCTTTGCCCTTTATACAAAGTCCGACTGTATCTGTATCTATGCAGAGCAGGATGGCCAGAACGAAAAAGACAGCTAGGATCTCAAATTCAGACGGCTCCTCCCACAGGGTGCCGATTAGTGAAACATTTGACCAGGCGCCTGATGTTGAAGTGAGACAAGGCGGCCTGGATGCCGGCAATTCTGTGGGGGGAGTCATAGTGACCCCTTACAATTTAACAGTTAACAAATCTGCTCCCTTTAAAAGAGAGGAGGCGGGCCCCTCCGGGAGAGGGGAGGAGTCGTCCTCTTCAGACTCGTCCGAGGACGATTCCTCGTCAAGCTCTTCTGGCCATGCTTCTTTGGGTACAGAAGAGAAAAACAGCCGCCTGCAAGAGGCGAGACTTTCTCACACAGTTGAGAAGGGGGACAATTGGGCGGAACCATCCGCCTCTTACCGAGAGCTAAATACCCCCTACTACTGCACGGTACCTCGGGGCCGAATCACAGCCATGCAAGAGAAAGTGGAGAGCTTTATTGCCAACCACACCATGGGCCCAATTTTCTAGTGTTTGTGCCGGATCCAGAAGACACAGTCGTCTGGCCGGCTGGTTCTAGTTACGAAAGCTCCTGCTTTGGCTGCTACGAGGCGGCCATCAAGGCAGGGCTTCGCTTCCCATTACATCCGGCTGTTCAGCGGATTTTGGATGGGTATGAGTTGGGGTTATGGCAGTTAGCCCCAAACTCCTGGGTCAACGTACTCGGCTATGTGGCCGGGTGCGAACTGCACGGGGTGGAGCCGAGCTTCGAGGCTTTCGCCCACATGAACTATCTCAGCCGGACCCCTAAGTCAGGCGGTACCGGCTGGTATCAATTGACAAGCCACAGGGGCTACCTCATGACGAGAGGTAAAGCAAACAAGTGGAAGGACTGGCGGAGCACCTTCCTCATCATTGAGAGTTCTGACATTGAGCAGAACAAGCGCTTCAATAGGTGGAACAGGAATCCGCCCCTTCTTGCAGGCGGCCGTAGCATGCCGCGTGTTCCCCCCAAGGCTAAGAAAGAGATCCTTGACAAAGGACTCTTTAAAGTAGAGTCGAGGGTCGACTCTACTTCAGGGGTACGAGAGCAAGTACCCCTGCACTGCGTCCCGAGCTTCAAGTGGCTCTATGACGAGTACTTTTTGGCCGCCTGTGGCCTCAGCAGTCGGTGCTCAAGAGGTAGTCGGCCTGTCGAATACTCTGTTGTTTCATACATTTGTTGTTTATCTTTTATTAACTTTGCCGTTTGTTTTTGCAGCTGACGCCATGAGCAAAATCACCGCCTCCAAGACTGCGGCGGCCATGTTGCGGGCCTCTATTATGCAACAAGCTTCAACCGACTCCCCCAAGAAGGGGGCACCCTTGGTGAGCTCCGAACCTTTCACCCTCTTTTTAGAGTGTTTATGCATATACTGACTTTCTTCTTTTTTAGACGGGTGCTCCAAGAGCTTCATCTTCCCATCTGCCGGACCCCAAAGCCCGGAAGACGACTGTTGGGAGCTCTCCTGGTTCTGCCAGGAAATAGGTGGCGGCTGAGAAACAGCCGACCACTTCTTCTAAAGCTCCAACTGGGCCGCCTAGAGGTATGAAGTTGTCCTTGTAAATTTTAGACTTGCTCCTTTTTTACTAAGTCTAATCCGTTTGTTTATGCTTGATGCAGCCGGCCCCCAGGGGCCTGACTTGGTAGAGATGGCCAAGTCTATGATCAGGGCAGTTCCTCCGGCTGAAAGGGAGGCGGTCAGGGGTGTCGGCACCCTTGATCTTGACGGGATTGCAGGGGTCCTTGCTGAGGTATACTTAGCATATTTTTGAGTATTTGAATTTTCTGGACGCCTGTTTTCTTTTTTGTTTGGAAACTAACGCCTGTTTTTTTTTTTGTTTTTTACTTAGGTCGTGCTCCGAGTTAACGGCCTTCGCAAGCCGCTTGATCGGAAAAACAAAGAGGTAAAGGCTGCAAAAGCTATGGCCGCCTCTGACTGTGATAAGGCAATGTTTCAAATTGCCCAAAATGAAGTACTGACCATTGATATTCTTTATTATCAGGCGCAGGCTACCGCCGCTGTTCGGGCTCAGTTAGAGGCGGCCCAGAAGAAGAATGACGAGCTGGAGGCGACCATCACAAATCTCCAGGCCGAGCTGAAACCTCTTCGCCTGAAAATGTACTCTTACGAAGCCATGGAGAAATCCTTGGCGAGCGTAAAGGAACGCCTGGTGACCCAGGAGAAGAGTCTTACCCAAGAGCTCTCGGAAAAGGCCGAGCAAGAGAAGAAAAAGTTGGTCCGGGAGATGATGGAAGACTCCGCTCAAATCCAGCGCATGACCTGGGGCCGCCTCTTCCCCAGTGCCGACTTTGCCTCTTGGGAAAGAACGTACCGCCAGTGCTCGGATGCATATAATCAAGAGATCCTGGCGGCTGCTGAAGAAGAGGCGTTGGGAGAAGCGTTGGAGGAGGAGGAGGAGCCGGTAGTGGCGCTTGTGCCGCTTGGGGGTAAGGCATCAAAAAAGGATGCAGCTGAAGCCGAGTCCAGCAAGAAGAGTGCTGACCAGGCGGCAGCTGCTAATACTGAACTGCCCCCTTCTTAAGCTTTATGTATTCTTTCCACGGCCTGCGTGCCGTTTTCTTTGTATTTACCCGGCCAGGGGGCCGGGGCTTTGAATATTTTGCTGGTCTTTAATGACCGGCTTATTTTTAATGAATTTTTGTTTTGCTTCAAATTTGTCTAAGTATTCCATATCTAATATCCAATTGTTTACTAGACCGACTGTTTTACATGGCCGAACGTTGCAGACAGGTACGGATAGTTAGTACGCCGCCTATGCCCCTGGACGACTGGTTGTCTGTTTCCAGGATAGACGATCAGTCGGCCATTTATCTAATCGGTATTCGAACTATTTTGTCTGGATCCTTTTTAGGCAGGCGGGCCTGTCATTTGTAAATTTAACCAAGTAGGAAAGTGGTCTGACCAAGTAAATAGAGTATTACCTAGTCGCCAAGGAATTGAGTAGTAGAGATAACAAGCGGCGGGTACCGGTTGTTTCCCTTTATTGCCAATGTTGTTGGCTTTTAACTCATAATTTGTTAACCTAGCAAGAGTAGTGGTTGAGAGCCCCTGTTTGTTAAAAACAGGCGGACGACTCATATCTTTTAGGCTCCATACTAAGTTTGAGGGACTATTAAGTTAACATAGGAGTTAGTCTTCGTCACAATCTAGATTGAGTAGTAGAGGTACCAGGCGGCGGAGGCCGGCTGATCCCCTTGATTTGCCAATGTTTGTTGGCTATTAACTCAATAGGTTACCTAGTAGGAATAGGGGTTTGAGTGCCCCTCTTTGTTAAAAACAGGCGGACGACTCAAACCTTTTAGGTTCCATACCAAATTTGAGGGAGTGACTATGAGTTAACGTTGGAGTTACTCAGTCGCCGTCACTTTTGTTTGAGAAGTAGAGGTACCAGGCGGCGTAGGCCGGCTAGACCCCTTGATTCGCCAATGTTTGTTGGCTATTAACTCAATAGGTACCCCCTACATTTATCCCAAGTAATACAGGCGGTCATCTGACTCAGATGTCAACTGCTACCACTGGTTTGGTTAGTGATAGAGTTATCCTTGTCTCAAAAACGGCTACGTGGTTGCCCTTGGGGACAGTCGTATAGGTGCCGTGTAATTAGTTTATAGAACAATGTTCAACCAAAAAGGGAGCTGCTCTCTGCGACGAATTTCATCCGGAGGGATGCCGTCGGACGCCTGCTATGATGTTGGGACAGGTCGTATTAGTTTTGTAGATTTGATCAGTTGGCTTGGCGCCTGGTCTGATCATTCGGCCTGTGGCCTTGGTAAGTTCTTGGTGAACGTAGGTGCTAAATAAAAGGAGGGTAGCCGCCTGTTAGGCACAGGGTCGGCCAGGCCCTAATCTTTTTAGCTAAGTATTAGGGGGGTGGCTATGTGTTTGGAACCAGTCGGCCATCTTCTTATGGAGAGTAGCCGACTATATGCCCAGGCGACATGCCCCTATTGTGAGTGAAATACTCAATGGAGAGTAGCCGACTGTAAAGGTACAGACGGCATGCCCCTCTGAAGATAGAGTGTAAAACTCAATGGAGAGTAGCCGACTGTAAAGGTACAGACGGCATGCCCCTCGTAGTACAAAATTGAATATTAAGTGCAAACTTTTATTAAGTAGCTCTTTACTTTACATCATTCAAAAGAAATATTTCTTAAGATTATCTACATTCCAAGTTCGAGGCAACGGTTGTCCGTCTGGTGTTTCCAGACGGTAGGTACCGTCCCTGACTTCCTCATAGATTCGGTAGGGTCCTTCCCAGTTGGGAGTTAGTTTGCCAGACTCATTAGCCCTACCAACTGCTTCCATTTTTCTAAGTACACAGTCCCCTCTTTGAGTGGACGCCTGTGTACTTTTTTGTTGTATGATCTAGTTATTCTCAGGCGATAGATCTCATGCCGCAAGACAGCATTGCCCCTCTTTTCAGGAAGTGAGTCTAATGCCAGGCGCATGGCTTCTCAGTTTGCCTCTTCGTCATATAGCATCACTCGAAGAGTCGGCTCGTAGTGTTCTATTGGAAGAACAGCTTCCGCACCGTAAGTTAGGAGGAATGGAGTTTCTCTAGTCGCCCCTTTTTCAGTCGTCCTAATGGCCCAGAGAACATGTGGTAGTTCATCCGCCCATAGGCCGCCTGCTCGTTCAATCTTTTTCTTGAGTCCGTCTGAGATGATTTTATTAAAGGCTTCTACCTGGCCGTTTGCTTGTGGACGGCCGACAGATGCAAAGTAGTTTGCAATTCCTTGATCACCCAACCAGCTTTTGAGAACAGGCGTCTCAAATTGGGGACCATTATCAAAAACCATAGACATGGGAACCCCGAACCGAGTGATGACGTTTTTCCAAATGAATGAAATTACATCTTTCGTCTTGATTCCCTTTACAGCCTCCGCCTCTACCCATTTAGTGAAGTAGTCGACGGCAACAAGTATGTACCTCCTTCCGCCTGTAGCAGGCGTATATGGACCCAGAATGTCCATGCCCCATTTAGCAAACGGTAGTGGGCTGTGAATGGTAGTGAGTTCAGTAGCCGGACGGTGAATTAGTTTGCCAAACCTTTGGCACTTGTCACATTTTTTCACCATCTCCATTGCATCTGCTTCCAAAGTAGGCCAAAAGTAGCCCTGCCGCCTTGCCCTTTGAGCAAGCATCCTACCACCTATATGAGAAGCACAGTAACCAGAGTGAAGATCATCTAGTATCTCTCGTCCCTTTTCTGGAGTAACACACTTTAAGAAGGGTTGAAGGTACCCCCTCTTCTGAAGTTCTCCCTTTATCATTTCAAAACAGGTGGCTCGTTTTTTCAGTGCTGCCGCCTGTTGAGGATCATCCGGCAGTGTACCGTTTGTCAGATATGCCCTGATTGAATCCATCTAGGTTGAGCTTCTGTCTAGGATTCCAATAGGGTTTTCTTCGATGCTTATCTTCTCCATTACTTCCCAAAAAACAGTTCGAGGAGTATCAGAGGAGGCGGATGATGCTAATTTTGACAGTGCATCCGCCTGGTTGTTTTCTGATCTCAGCACTTGGATCAGATGGAAATCCTCAAGGGAGCCGACTGCTTGTCGGACCGCCTGTAAATACTTGATCATGGCCGGATGGGTTGCTTCGTATTCGCCATTGTACTGACTCACTATCAATTGTGAATCAGAACAGGCGTCTATTTTTCTTGCCCCTGCCGCCTTGCACATGCGGATCCCGGCTAGTAAAGCTTCATATTCTGCCTCATTGTTTGAAGCCTGAAAACTGAAGCGTAGAGCATACTCGAACATGTCGCCCTCTGGCGACTGACATATGACGCCTGCTCCACAACCATTTGAAGTAGAGCTTCCGTCCACATATACCTTCCATACTTGGTCTGGAACTTGAGAGTCAGGAGGACGAGTCATCTCTACAATAAAGTCAGCAAAGGCTTGCCCCTTCACTGCTTTTCTAGGCTCGAAAGTAACTTCGAGGCTCTGTATTTCTATGGCCCATTTGATCATTCGGCCTGACGACTCCATGATGGTCAGCGACCGCTTGATAGGTTGGTCTGTATACACGACGACTGTATGTGCCAAGAAGTAGGGCTTCAATTTTTTAACAGCCATGAAGAGTGCAAGACCAAATTTCTCCACTAGGGGATACCTCAACTCGGCATTTTTCAGTACGTGACTGACAAAGTAGACCGGGAGCTGACAGCCGTCCCTTTCAGCAAGGAGAACAGCGCTTAACGCATGATTAGAGACGGCCAGGTACATGTAGAGAACCTCTTTGGGCAAAGGGCTGACCAGCCTCGGCAAGGAATGCAAGTGAACTTTTAATTTCTGGAAGGCGGCCTCAGCATCCGGCCCCCATTCAAACCTTGCCTTTTTCTTAATTGCCTGGAAAAAGTATAGGCATTTGTCGCCTGATCGGCTTAGAAATCTTCCCAAGGCCGCCAGACAACCTGTTAACTTCTGAACCTCTCGGATGGTACGAGGCGACTGTATGTCAATGACCGCCTGCACCTTCTCAGGGTTCGCTTCTATTCCTCTCTGATTGATAAGGAATCCGAGAAATTTCCCAGACTCAACTCCAAATACACATTTCTTGGGATTGAGCATGACATGGTGCCGCCTGAGTGTGGCGAAAGTTTCTCGGAGGTCCGACAGATGATCTTTCTGAAGTTTAGTCTTGACAATCATATCATCAATATATGCCTCGACGTTTCTCCCAATCTGATCAAAGAACACAGTGTTTATCATTCGTTGGAAGGTAGCCGGGGCATTCTTAAGACCAAACGGCATGACCGTGTAACAGTATAACCCCTGATCAGTGACGAAGGCCGTCTTCTCCTGATCTTTCTTCCATAAGGGAATTTGATGGAAACCAGAATAGGCGTCCATGAAACTTATCAAGGCATGGCCGGCTGTTGAGTCGACCAGGTTATCAATTTTAGGTAGAGGATAACTGTCTTTGGGGCACGCCTTGTTTAAGTCTGTGTAGTCTACACACATTCGCCAGGTGCCATTCGGCTTTTTAACAAGCACCACATTTGCAACGCAGTCTGGGAAGTAACATTGCCGAATGAACCCTGCATCAAGTAATTTTTTAACTTCGGCGGCTGCCGCCTGACTTCTTTCTTCG
This sequence comes from Chenopodium quinoa, assembly GCF_001683475.1. Lineage (NCBI taxonomy): Eukaryota > Viridiplantae > Streptophyta > Magnoliopsida > Caryophyllales > Amaranthaceae > Chenopodium > Chenopodium quinoa. The sequence continues at coordinate 12,227 of NW_018744236.1, read as the reverse complement.
CCACGGTTCCGCTTCTTTTGCCGTACCGGCTTCTTTTTCGGATCCACGGCGAGTTTATGTACCGCCAGATCAGGACTAATGCCTGGCATTTCATGGACTTCAAATGCAAAGATGTCCTTGTATTCTTTCAATAGGTTGTGAAAGTCGTCACCAAGGTTTCTCAGAGCAGTCGTCCCAACTTTGACTGTTCGGTCAGGACGTGAGTCGTCTAAGATCAGGTCCGCATGCTCACCAGCCGGCTGAGGGCGGAACTCATCCGGCCGCTCCTCTGCCAATGATTGCTATTTTCTTGCTTTTCTTGCGGACTCTGTCTGGGACGCCTTTCTCTTTTTGCCGCCTGCTTCTTGAACAGGCGCACTCTCCTTGACATTGTCAAGGTCTGTTTTTTCACCACTTGACCCAGTGGCCATAACAATGGGCTTGACATCCGAGAGATAGCACTCTCGGGCCATCCTCTGATCTCCCCTTAGGGAGCCGACTATTCCATTATCCCTCTCAAACTTGAGCAACATAAGAGACGGGATTATAACAGCCTTGGAATTATTCAGGGTTGGTCGACCTAGAATCATGTTGTAGGCCGAGAGTTCCTCTACTACTAGGAACCGGACTACCATGTGTCGTCCTTCCCCTTTTTCGCCCAGGCGAATGGGTAAATCTACTCGTCCCAGTGGGTGGACGACTCCTCCTCCAAACCCTACTAAAGGGTGGGAGGCCGGATGTATAAAGTTAGTCTGATATTTCAGTTTCGACAGACATTTGCTGCTGATGAGATCTGAGGAGCTCCCGGTATCTATGAGGATTCGGCCAACTCTCTGGTTGGCCACTTTACATTCAATAACGAGAGGGTCGTCATGCGGCCCCCTTACCCCTCCTAGATCCTCTTCAGTGATGACAACCTCAGGAAATGTATATTTGGACGGCCGTTCTTGGTGAACGGAATTTACATCTAACCGCCTTATATTATCTTTGTTGCCCCTAATAGTGGGGCCGCCTCCTGAGAAGCCGCCTGCAATGGTGTAGACGACTGCATCATCTGTATCGGAGCTGTCGGCCTGTTGATTCTTTTTGGCCGACAGCTTTTTTGAGGAAGTGTTCAACGTAGATTTCTTGACATAAGTGTCAAGATCACCTTGCTCAGCCAGGCGGTCTAGGTACCGCATAAGACTGATGCAGTCATTGGTGTGATGACCAACGTCATCATGATAAGCACAGATTTTATCTTGGTTCCGGTTGTTTGCAGAACCCTTCATGGGGACCGGCTTCTCAATTGAGATCCGTCCCTTGATTTCTTTTAGGATAAACTGGTTATCCTTGTTAAACGCATACTTTGGGGAGTATGGTTTGAATTCTTTTTTCTTTTTCTAGGCCGGCTGTTTAGAGGAATCAGCCGCCCAGACCTCTTTTATTTTCTCATCTTTGTTTGACGACTGTTTCTGTCGTCCTTCTCTTTTGTCGAACCTTTTCCCGTCCGACTGTTTTATCGTACAAAGATCAGTCGCCTGTATATAGGCTTCTGCTTCAATCAAGGCCTCTTGAAGAGTCGCTACCCTTTTTCGAACCAAATCAAATTTGAAGGTAGACCCGTCTTTGAGACCTCTAAAAAAGTCGGTATAAGCTACCTCATCCGGTAACCCTTGAATCTGTATTCTCATCAGGTTAAACCGCCTGATATAAGAACGAAGCCCCTCCTTCTCGCCCTGCTGAATTGTTCCCAAATCAAGGGTCGTTTTCTTCGCAGGGATGTTCATGGCGAAGTTGGAGGCAAATAAGTAAGCAAGCGTCCTGAAGCTATTAACACAACCAGTCGGCAGGTTGCCGAACCATCGCTGTGCGATTCCTTTGAGAGTCGCTGGGAAACACTTGCACCAGGTGGGATCATCCAACCCTTGAAGGTACATCAGGTTGGTGAATGCCATCAGATGGTCTTCTGGGTTAGTAGTACCGTCATAGGCGCCTACTAGTACATTTTCACTTTGGCCGGCTGAGCGGCTTCAGTAATTTCCTTGGAGAAGGCCGACGGCTGTTCACCAAGTCTAAGCAACCGTAGCTGCCAGTCCATAGGTTGGACGTTTTTTGCTGTAGGTCCACCAAACGGAGGTGGCTGCATAAAATACTGTTGTTGCGGCACAAATGGTAAGTTTGGTACCGCCTGGGCACTATGAAAGCCGGACTGACGGGAGGTGCCGCCTGACTGACTCTCATGGTACGACTGAGTATGCCTCATCGAGGCATTTCGCAAACTGTCTTGAAAGTTTGAAGTAGAAGCCGACTCTGACAATCGGTCACTCTTCTTCTGCTCTAGCAGTAGCCGAGCATCTGTGAATGTTTGCTTCGACCCGTCCGCCTGAATATGACGAACCGGTTTCCTATTTCCTGTAGGATAACGGAATTTTGTGAAATCAAGGGCAGGTGGCTCCCGCTTCCTAGATTTAGGATGAGGAGTCGCCTCTCGCCCTTGAATTGGTTTCCTCTTCAGTGAAGTGGAGAGTTTCTTGGCCGACTGCTCCTTGACTGGAGCAGTCAACTTCTTGTTGATCAACTCTTGAATCTCTCCCTTGAAATCCCTCATGAAGGTCATGAGTTCGTTCCTTGTGATGGGAGCAGACCCATCAGTCGGCGGTTGCCGAACAGGCGGTGCGCCTGCTGGCTCGCTTCCTATTTGAAGATGCTCCCGTTCCCTCCTTTCGGTATGACGGGTACGTCGGGCCCTTAGGGTCCCGTCTGAAGCTGTATGAGTTTCAACTTCAAATTCACTTTCGGTGTCATGGTCCGACTAAACTTGAGGATCGTCTAGGGGACGCCTCTCTTCAGGAGTCGGTACAGACTTGGATGCCATCTCTGAAGTACTCTCCCCACAGACGGCGCCTAATGTTTCGGGGTTTTCTGATGTCCTGCGGGAGAGTTACAATTCCGAGACTGGAACCGGACGCCTGTACCTGCAAAATAACGGAGACTCCTGTGAGCTCCGCCTCCAACGGTCAAGTTAGTACCTGATTAAGTATTAATTAATGCGGAAATTAAAGTAATAAGGTCTCTCTAGGTGAGAGTGTTTAATGTAGGTAATCTGCTTTGTTAGCGAGATCAGCCGGTTATTAGTGTGTTCCGTAATGTTTTTCGCGTGTCCCCTTAATGAGGATTAAGGGAGGTATTTATAACCTTGGGAAACGTGTCCATCCTAGGTTTAGGTAAACCTAGGGCTGATTGGGCTTCCCTCGGAAGTTGGGCCTGGGTGGCCGGGTTCTCCATTAGGCATGGAGTATGCCACATGTCGTGACATAACAGGTCCAAGGTGGACGAATAAGCGCGTGCCACGTGGCAAGTCCTGACAGTTCCAAGTAGGAGACACTTGGCAGGACCTGATTGGTCCACTTGGCGCATTCCGATTGGTGAGAGCAAAGTCCCCTAATCAGCATCCAAGTCTGTACTGACTCTTGAAGAGAGGCGTCCCCTAGACGACCCTCAAGTTCAGTCGGACCATGATACCGAGAGTGAATTTGAAGTTGAAGCTCACACAGCTTCAGATGGGACCCTAAGGGCCCGACGTACCCGTCATACCGAAAGGAGGGAACGGGAACATCTTCAAACTGGAAGTGAGCCAGCAGGCGCACCGCCTGTTCGGCAACAGCCGACTGATGGGTCTGCTCCCATCGCTAGGAACGAACTCATGACCTTCATGAGGAACTTCAAGGGAGAGATTCAAAAGTTGATCAACAAGAAGCTGCCTGCTCCAGTCAAGGAGCAGTCGGCTAAAAAACCCTCTACTTCACTGAAGAGGAAGCCAGTTCAAGGGCGAGAGGCGAATCCTCATCCTAAATCTAGGAAGCGGGAGCCACCTGCCCTTGATTTCACAAAATTTCGTGTTCCTACAGGAAATAGGAAACCTGTTCGTCATATTCAGGCGAACGGGTCGAAGCAGACATTCACAGACGCTCGGCTACTGCTAGAGCAGAAGAAGAGTGACCGATTGTCAGAGTCGGCCTCTACTTCAAACTTTCAAGACAGTCTGCGAAATGCCTCGATGAGGCATACTCAGTCGTATCATGAGAGTCAGTCAGGCGGCACCTCCCGTCAGTCCGGCTTTCATAGCGACCAGGCGGTACCAAACTTACCATTTGTGCCGCAACAACAGTATTTTTTGCAGCCACCTCCGTTTGGTGGACCTGCAGCAAAAAACGTCCAACCTATGGACTGGCAGCTACGGTTGCTTAGACTTGGAGAACAACCGTCGGCCTTCTCCAAGGAAATTACTGAAGCCGCCCAGCCGGCCAAAGTAAAAATGTACTAGTAGGCGCCTATGACGGCACTACTAACCCAGAAGACCATCTGATGGCATTCACCAACCTGATGTACCTTCAAGGGTTGGATGATTCCACTTGGTGCAAGTGTTTCCCAGCGACTCTCAAAGGAATCGCACAACAATGGTTCGGCAACCTGCCGACTGGTTGTGTAAATAGCTTCAGGACGCTTGCTTACTTATTCACCTCCAACTTCGCCATGAACATCCCTGCGAAGAAAACGACCCTTGATTTAGGAACAATTCAGCAGGGCGAGAAGGAGGGGCTTCGTTCTTACGTCAGGCGGTTTAACCTGCTGAGAATACAGATTCAAGGGTTACCGGATGAGGTAGCCTATACTGACTTTTTCAGGGGTCTCAAAGACGGGTCTACCTTCAAATTTGATTTGGTTCGAAAGAGGGTGGCGACTCTTCAAGAGGCCTTGATTGAAGCAGAAGCCTATATACAGGCGACTGATCTTTGTACGGTAAAACAGTCGGACGGGAAAAGGTTCGACAAAAGAGAAGGACGACAGAAACAGTCGTCAAACAAAGATGAGAAGAGAAAAGAGGTCTGGGCGGCTGATTCCTCTAAACAGCCGGCCCAGAAAAAGAAAAAAGAATTCAAACCATACTCCCCAAAGTATGCGTTTAACAAGGATAACCAGTTTATCCTAAAAAAAATCAAGGGACGGATCTCAATTGAGAAGCCGGTCCCCATGAAGGGTTCTGCAAACAACCGGAACCAAGATAAATTCTGTGCTTATCATGATGATGTTGGTCATCACACCAATGACTGCATCAGTCTCTTGCGGTATCTGGACCGCCTGGCTGAGCAAGGTGATCTTGACACTTATGTCAAGAAATCTACGAGGAACACTTCCTCAAAAAAGCTGTCGGCCAAAAAGAATCAACAGGCCGACAGCTCCGATACAGATGATGCAGTCGTCTACACCATTGCAGGCGGCTTCTCAGGAGGCGGCCCCACTATTAGGGGCAACAAAGACAATATCAGGCGGTTAGATGTAAATTCCGTTCACCAAGAACGGCCGTCCAAATATTCATTTCCTGAGATTGTCATCACTGAAGAAGATCTAGGAGGGGTAAGAGGGCCGCATGACAACCCTATCGTCATTGAATGTAAAGTGGCCAACCAGAGAGTTGGCCGAATCCTCATAGATACCGAAAGCTCCTCAGATCTCATCAGTAGCAAATATCTGTCGAAACTAAAATATCAGACTGATTGCATACATCCGGTCTCCCACCCTTTAGTAGGGTTTGGAGGAGGAGTCGTCCACCCACTGGGACGAGTGGATTTACCCATCCGCCTGGGCGAAAAAAGGGGAAGGACGACACATGGTAGTCCGGTTCCTGGTAGTAGACGAACTCTCGACCTACAACATGATTCTGGGTCGACCAACCCTGAATAATTCCAAGGTTGTTATAATCCCATCTCTTATGTTGCTCAAGTTTGAGAGGGATAATGGAACAGTCGGCTCCCTAAGGGGAGATCAGAGGATGGCCCGAGAGTGCTATCTCTCGGATGTCAAGCCCACTGTTATGGCCACTGGGTCAAGCGGTGAAAAAACAGACCTTGACAATGTCAAGGAGAGTGCGCCTGTTCAAGAAACAGGCGGCAAGAAGAGAAAGGCATCCCAGACAGGGGCCGCAAGAAAAGAAAGAAAATAGCAATCATTGGCAGAGGAGCGGTCGGATGAGTTCCGCCCTCAGCTGGCTGGTGAGCATACGGACCTGATCTTAGACGACTCACGTCCTGACCGAACAGTCAAAGTTGGGACGACTGCTCTGAGAGACCTTGGTGACGACTTTCACAAACTATTGAAAGAATACAAGGACATATTTGCATTCGAGGTCCATGAAATGCCAGGCATTAGTCCTGATCTAGCGGTACATAAACTGGCCGTGGATCCGAAAAAGAAGCCGGTACGACAAAAGAAGCGGAACCATGGCGAGGAAAGAAGTCAGGCGGCAGCCGCCGAAGTTAAAAAATTACTTGATGCAGGGTTCATTCGGCAATGTTACTTCCCAGACTGGGTTGCAAATGTGGTGCTTGTTAAAAAGCCGAATGGCACCTGGCGAATGTGTGTAGACTACACAGCCTTAAACAAGGCGTGCCCCAAAGACAGTTACCCTCTGCCTAAAATTGATAACCTGGTCGACTCAACAGCCGGCCATGCTTTGATGAGCTTTATGGACGCCTATTCTGGTTTCCATAAAATTCCTTTATGGAAGAAAGATCAGGAGAAGACGGCCTTCGTCACTGATCAGGGGTTATACTGTTACACGGTCATGCCGTTTGGTCTTAAGAACGCCCGGCTACCTTCCAGCAAATGATAAAACACCGTGTTCTTTGATCAGATTGGGAGAAACGTCGAGGCATACATTGATGATATGATTGTCAAGACTAAACTTCAGAAAGATCATCTGTCGGACCTCCGAGAAACTTTCGCCACACTCAGGCGGCACCATGTCATGCTCAATCCCAAGAAATGTGTATTTGGAGTTGAGTCTGGGAAATTTCTCGGATTCCTTATCAATCAGAGAGGAATAGAGGCGAACCCTGAGAAGGTGCAGGCGGTCATTGACATGAAGTCGCCTCGTACCATCCGAGAGGTTCAGAAGTTAACAGGTTGTCTGGCGGCCTTGGGAAGATTTCTAAGCCGATCAGGCGACAAATGCCTATACTTTTTTCCAGGCAATTAAGAAAAAGGCAAGGTTTGAATGGGGGCCAGATGCTGAGGCCGCCTTCCAAAAATTGAAAGTTCACTTGCATTCCTTGCCGAGGCTGGTCAGCCCTTTGCCCAAAGAAGTACTCTACATGTACCTGGTCGTCTCTGATCATGCGTTAAGCGCTGTTCTCCTTGCTGAAAGAGACGGCTGTCAGCTCCCGGTCTACTTTGTCAGTCACGTACTGAAAAATGCCGAGTTGAGGTATCCCTTAGTGGAGAAATTTGGTCTTGCACTCTTCATGGCTGTTAAAAAATTGAAGCCCTACTTTTTGGCACATGCAGTCGTCGTGTATACAGACCAACCTATCAAGCGGCCACTGACCATCATGGAGTCGTCAGGCCGAATGATCAAATGGGCCATAGAAATACAGAGCCTCGAAGTTACTTTCGAGCCTAGAAAAGCAGTGAAGGGGCAAGCCTTTGCTGACTTTATTTTTGAGATGACTCGTCCTCCTGACTCTCAAGTTCCAGACCAAGTCTGGAAGGTATATGTGGACGGAAGCTCTACTTCAAATGGTTGTGGAGCAGGCGTCATATGTCAGTCGCCAGAGGGCGACAGGTACGAGTATGCTCTACGCTTCAGTTTTCAGGCTTCAAACAATGAGGCAGAATATGAAGCTTTACTAGCCGGGATCCGCATGTGCAAGGCGGCAGGGGCAAGAAAAATAGACGCCTGTTCCGATTCACAATTGATAGTGAGTCAGTACAATGGCGAATACGAAGCAACCCATCCGGCCATGATCAAGTATTTACAGGCGGTCCGACAAGCAGTCGGCTCCCTTGAGGATTTCCATCTGATCCAAGTGCCGAGATCAGAAAACAACCAGGCGGATGCACTGTCAAAATTAGCATCATCCGCCTCCTCTGATACTCCTCGAACTGTTTTTTGGGAAGTAATGGAAAAGAGAAGCATCGAGGAAAACCCTATTGGAATCCTAGACAGAAGCTCAACCTGGATGGATTCAATCAGGGCATATCTGACAAACGGTACACTGCCGGATGACCCTCAACAGGCGGCATCACTGAAAAAACAAGCCACCTGTTTTGAAATGATAAAGGGAGAACTTCACAAAAGGGGGTACCTTCAACCCTTCTTAAAGTGTGTTACTCCAGAAAAGGGACGAGAGATACTAGACGATCTTCACTCTGGTTACTGTGCTTTCTCATATAGGCGGTAGGACGCTTGCTCAAAGGGCAAGGCGGCAGGGCTACTTTTGGCCTACTTTGGAAGCAGATGCAATGGAGATGGTGAAAAAATGTGACAAGTTCCAAAGGTTTGGCAAACTAATTCACCGACCGGCTACTGACCTCACTACCATTCATAGCCCGCTACCGTTCGCTAAGTGGGGCATGGACATTCTGGGTCCATATACGTCTGCTACAGGCGGAAGGAGGTACATACTTGTTGCCGTTGACTACTTCACTAAATGGGTAGAGGCGGAGGCTGTAAAGGGAATCAAGACGAAAGATGTAATTTCATTCATTTGGAAAAATGTCATCACTCGGTTCGGGGTTCCCATGTCTATGGTTTTTGATAATGGTCCCCAATTTGAGACGCCTGTTCTCAAAAGCTGGTTTGGGTGACCAAGGAATTGCAAACTACTTTGCATCTGTCGGCCGTCCACAAGCAAACGGTCAGGTAGAAGCCTTTATTAAAATCATCTCAGACGGTCTCAAGAAAAAGATTGAACGAGCAGGCGGCCTATGGGCGGATGAACTACCACATGTTCTCTGGGCCATTAGGACGACTGAAAAAGGGGCGACTGGAGAAACTCCATTCCTCCTAACCTACGGTGCGGAAGCTGTTCTTCCAATAGAACACTACGAGCCGACTCTTCGAGTAATGCTATATGACGAAGAGGCAAACTGGGAAGCTATGCGCCTGGCATTAGACTCACTTCCTGAAAAGAGAGGCAATGCTGTCTTGCGCCATGAAATCTATCGCCTGAGAATTACTAGATCATACACAAAAAAGTACACAGGCGTCCACTCAAAGTAGGGGACTTTGTACTTAGAAAAATGGAAGCAGTTGGTAGGGCTAATGAGTCTGGAAAACTAACTCCCAACTGGGAAGGACCCTACCGAATCTATGAGGAAGTAAGGGACGGTACCTACCGTCTGGAAACACCAGACGGACAACCGTTGCCTCGAACTTGGAATGTAGATTAATCTTAAGAAATATTTCTTTTGAATGATGTAAATAGTCAAGAGCTACTTAATAAAAGTTTGCACTTACTATTCAATTTTGTACTAAGAGGGGCACGCCTACTAACAAATAGTCGGCTACTCTCCATGTTTAATTTTTACTTACTTAAGAGGGGCATGCCGTCTGTACCTTTTACAGTCGGCTACTCTCCATTGTATTTACTCTATTCACATGCGTCTGTTTTACAGTCCTTTCTCATTTTTCACTCTATCTTCAGAGGGGCATGCCGTCTGTACTTTACAGTCGGCTACTCTCCATTGAGTATTTTACTCACAAATAGGGGCATGTCGTCTGGACATATAGTCGGCTACTCTCCATAAGAAGATGGCCGACTGGTTCCAAACACATAGCCACCCCCCTAATACTTAGCTAAAAAGATTAGGGCTGGCCGACCCTGTGCCTAACAGGCGGCTACCCTCCTTTTACTTAGCACCTACGTTCACCAAGAACTTACCAAGGCCACAGGCCGAATGATCAGACCAGGCGCCAAGCCAACTGATCAAATCTACAAAACTAATACGACCTGTCCCAACATCATAGCAGGCGTCCGGCGGCATCCCTCCGGATGAAATTCGTCGCAGAGAGCAGCTCCCTTTTGGGTGGAACATTGTTCTATAAACTAATTACACGGCACCTATACGACTGTCCCCAAGGGCAACCACGTAGCCGTTTTTGAGACAAGGATAACTCTATCACTAACCAAACCAGTGGTAGCAGTTGACATCTGAGTCAGATGACCGCCTGTATTACTTGGGATAAATGCAGGGGGTACCTATTGAGTTAATAGCCAACAAACATTGGCGAATCAAGGGGTCTAGCCGGCCTCCGCCGCCTGGTACCTCTACTACTCAATCTAGAGTGTGACGGAGACTAAGTAACTCCTATGTTAACTTATAGTCACTCCTCAAACTTAGTATGGAGCCTAAAAGGTATGAGTCGTCCGCCTGTTTTTAGCAAACAGGGGCTCTCAACCACTACTCCTGCTAGGTTAACAAATTATGAGTTAAAAGCCAACAAACATTGGCGAATAAAGGGAAACAACCGGTACCCGCCGCTTGTTATCTCTACTACTCAGTTCCTTGGCGACTAGGTAACACTCATGTTTACTTGGTCAGACCACTTTCCTACTTGGTTAAATTTACAAATGACAGGACGCCTGCCTAAAAAGGATCCAGACAAAATAGTTCGAATACCGATTGGATAAATGGCCGACTGATCGTCTATCCTGGAAACAGACAACCAGTCGTCCAGGGGCATAGGCGGCGTGACTAACTATCCGTACCTGTCTGCAACTTCGGCCATGTAAAACAGTCGGTCTAGTGAACAATTGGATATTAGAATATGGAATACTTAGACAAATTTGAAGCAAAACAAAAATTCATTAAAAAAGAAGCCGGTCATTAAAGACCAGCAAAATATTCAAAGCCCCGGCCCCTGGCCGGGTAAATACAAAACAAACGGCACGCAGGCCGTGGAAAGAATACATAAAGCTTAAGAAGGGGGCAGATCTTCATATTAGCAGCTGCCGCCTGGTCAGCACTCTTCTTGCTGGACTCGGCTTCAGCCTGCATCCTTTTTTGATGCCTTACCCCCAAGCGGCACAAGCGCCACTACCGGCTCCTCCTCCTCCAACGCTTCCTCCAACGCCTCTTCCTCAGCAGCCGCCAGGATCTCTTGATTATATGTATCCGAACACTGGCGGTACGTTCTTTCCCAAGAGGCAAAGTCGGCATTGGGGAAGAGGCGGCCCCAAGTCATGCGCTGGATTTGAGCGGAGTCTTCCATCATCTCCCGGACCAGCTCTTTCTTCTCTTGCTCGGCCTTTTCCGAGAGCTCTGGGTAAGACTCTTCTCCTGGGTCACCAGGCGTTCTTTTACGTTGGCCAAGGATTTCTCCATGGCTTCGTAAGAGTTTTTGGCGAGAGGTTTCAGCTCGGCCTTGAGATTGTGATGGTCGCCTCGTCATTCTCTGGGCCGCCCTCTAACTGAGCCCGAACAGCGGCGGTAGCCTGCGCCTGATAATAAAGAATATCAATGGTCAGTACTTCATTTTGGGCAATTTGAAACATTGCCTTATCACAGTCAGAGGCGGCCATAGCTTTTGCAGCCTTTACCTCTTTGTTCTTCCGGTCAAGCGGCTTGCGAAGGCCGTTAACTCGGAGCAGGGCCTAAGTAAAAAAAACAGGCGTCAGTTTCCAAACAAAAAAGAAAACAGGCGTCCAGAATTCAAATACTCAAAAATATGCTAAGTATACCTCAGCAAGGACCCCTGCAATCCCGTCAAGGTCAAGGGTGCCGACACCCCTGACCGCCTCCCTTTCAGCTGGAGGAACTGCCCTGATCATAGACTTGGCCATCTCTACCAAGTCAGGCTCCTGAGGGCCGGCTGCATCAAGCATAAACAAAACGGATTAGACTAGTAAAAAAGGGAGCAAGTCTAAAATTTACAAGGACAACTTCATACTTCTAGGCGGCCCAGTTGGAGTTTTAGAAGAAGTGGCCGGCTGTTTCTCAGCCGCCACTGTTTCCTGGCAGAACCAGGAGAGCTCCCAACAGTCGTCTTCCGGGCCTTGGGGTCCGGCTGTTGGAAGATGAAGCTCTGGAGCACCCGTCTAAAAAAGAAGAAAAAGTCATATATGCATAACACTCCAAAAAGAGGGTGAAAGGTTCGGAGCTCACCAAGGGTGCCCCCTTCTTGGGGGAGTCGGTTGAAGCTTGTTGCATGATGAGGCCCGCAACATGGCCGCCGCAGTCTTGGAGGCGGTGATTTTGCTCATGGCGTCAGCTGCAAAAACAAACAGCAAAGTAATAAAAATAACAAGAAATGTATGGAACAACAGAGTATTCGACAGGCCGACTACCTCTTGAGCACCGACTGCTGAGGCCACAGGCGGCCAAAAAGTACTCGTCATAGAGCCACTTGAAGCTCGGGACGCAGTGCAGGGGTACTTGCTCTCGTACCCCTGAAGTAGAGTCGACCCTCGACTCTACTTTAAAGA